>NW_022720801.1:0-17551 GCF_011630105.1 Anneissia japonica | reverse complement strand
TTACAAACAATTAATATAAACTCACCTTTCATCCTCAGTGTCTACATCATCAGTGGTTCTTTCAGGCTCTGGTGTGTTCTTGAAAATACCAGAAAATGAAAAACCAGCCTTCTTCTCCTTCCTATCAAGAAAAATATACGTAATCGCAAATGCAGTTTTATCCTTCTCAATATTCGGCCAAATAAAATAAGTTGTTTGTTGGCCCTTCTTTTTTTTTTTTTAATGTTTTTTTTAAAATTAATTAATTAAATAATTTTTTTTTAAATACTCATCAGATGGAATAAAAATAACCCACAGAGGCCTAGAATGGCAGTATCTTTCATCAGACAACAACTTTATACTAATTTGTAGGGCATCTGGCAAAAAATAAAAATAAATTCACTAACATTTTTTTTTATTTTTGAAGAAAAAAGCTAAAAAAAACTTTTTGAAGTCTTTTTTGTTTTTCCGCCCCTATTTTTTTCCCAGTGAATTAGGGACGGGTGAAGGAGGGCAAACAAACAATTTTTTTTTTTGCCTTATTATAATGTGCAGACTTAAGATATTATAATAAGGCAAAAAATAAATAAATAAAATAAATTTATTTTTATTTTTTGCCAGTGATTGCCTGGCTTTAAGGATCTTGCAAGGTTATAAACCAAACCCAAACTAACATGATTAAATATAAATTATCCAGGCAATTATATAATAATTTAATCATGTTAGTTTGGGTTTGGTTTATAACCTTGCAAGATCCTTAAAGCACATATAGGCAACTCTACTGTATCATGTCCTACATATTATTTAACTGATGACTTTGCAAGCAAAATTCAAACATGTGAAAATAAAATAGTAAAAGGAATTAAAGAAGACATCTTACTCTTCAGATGCGTTTTGAATTGGTGTTGGAGAAGGAACAAGGAATCTATACACAGCTTCACTATGCTTCAAAGTGTCATCTTTAAGAATAGACTTCACAAAAAGAAAAAAAAATAAAATTGGTAAATATCAACAAACACAAAAGTACAATAAGCATATGAATTACTAATTCATTTTGAAGGAAATAAACAAGCCGTTAAATATAATACATTTTGAAAAATAATACCTAAGAGAAATAACTATATGAATATTTATGAAAATCAAGATAATATATGCATCCATAAGAAAATAAATGTATATTCATAGCAAGTGTAATAAATAAGGAAATAAAAAATTTAATAAAATAATTAAATAATGTAATAAATCAATCAACCTACAAGTATTTATATAGACCAATACCTAAGACAGAGAACACAGTTGCAAAATGACATTTTATTTTAAGTATTATTTTAATATGGATTTAAGATGGATTTGAAAATCCATCTTGACTCTCAACAATTCAAAATTTCTGAAATATGTAGACATTTTGAAATTGTTCCCCGTCCATTTTAAACCTCCCCTCTCCCGCTTAAATAATTCTTGAATCGTCCGTGGAACCAGACAACATAACTTGAACCTTATGAACCACTTACGGTCAGGTAGTCTTGTAGTTGGGCTTTGCTTGTTTCTAAGAACTCCTTGTCAAGATTTTTGAAAGGTCGTCTGCTCATCTGCGGAAGTTCAAGTTTTGCCAGTAACTTGCTGCACTATATGAAATATGATAATAAAATTAATATAAAAAATAATAAAAATATTAATAATAAAGGAAATTTTGCTTAAAAGAGAACTAGCAAAATGATGTTTTGTTCTAGAGAGGATTTTTGATATGCCATTAATAATTAATCAACCTTAAAATCGTTCTTTGGCTATTTTTTAATGAAGTTATAGGCGATTACATACGATTTTACCATGACGTCACTGGCGAAAAAGTGAACGACTTACGGTCCCTGCGTACTCACATCTTTAATCCTTTTATGCAGGGTATGGAAGTCGTTGAGTCGTCTGGAGACCACCCAGCCATGTATGGGAATATTAGGGTCAATCGGATGTACCACTATCACATAGTACGGCAGATTCTTCTCACCATCCTCCATTTGCTGTGAAAAGAAGGAACATGTTTCAGTTGAGCGTGTGTGGTTAAAAAAGTTTGCAAAACAAGGTATAAAAAAAGCCTCACCAGCATTCTTTGTAGGAAAAATTCAAAATTGAGTTTTTTGGTGTTTTTAAATTCAGCAATAGGCTTCTGTAAAACAGTGTTTATTTGATGAAAATTGGTTCAGTATTACCAAAGTTATGAATAATTATTTCATTAGATTTGTATTTTTAAAATAATTTTAATATACTTTTCAGTTAGATTTAGTGATTAATGTTTTATAGGAATGTTCTTCAATATATCATCTTTATAAAATGCAAAAACATGAAAATTTTAAAAATTCAGATTCTTAAATGTTTTAGAAATTGTGACAAAGAGGTGGTTTTGCCAGAGACGGTAATATATCCTGCCGTAATTCAAGTGGGGGGGGGGGGAATGCATTATATATTTTTGACTCAAGGGCATCCTATAGATGAAAACTATTATGTGAATTGATATTCATATACCACCAAAAGTTTAGATATGGAACTTGGAGAGTTACGCATTATATCCATCCACCAAAGCCAAAAAAAAAATGGAAGAAAGCATTATATCCACCAAGCATTGAAAAGTTGGCAATCAACCAATCACAGAAGCCAATAGTGTACTGCCATTTTAGAAATGCAGATTTGACATTGAAACCAGAAAACCTGGACAGTTGTCAAGAAGACTACAGGAATAGTTTGCAAAGTGTGTACTCATAATCAAAATATAAATTCATACTTTTAATTGGTCGAATGATACAGTGACAAGGATATGTGGGCAGTCCATACTACATAGGTTAAAGTTCATGACCACTGACAATATTTATTTAGCATTGTCTTTGTTTTGTTTTCTTTTTTTGGAAGAACTCCAGGTGGTTCCTCTATGATCAAAGATCAAAGCATGAAAGGGGGGTAAATCCCCTTAATCATGTTATTGCGCAAACACTGATCCATGAGGAAAACATGATGGGTTATCCGTATGGAAAAAGGGACTTCACATTGTTTGAAATATTTCTTATGTTGAAATCATGCCACATTTTGACTTGGGGAAGTCAGGAGGCAAGACATTGTGAAGCAAGTGCTGTTGTAGATTCAAATCAAACAAATTAAGTGAAAGCTAGCTTGCAAAGTAAGTAAAGTACAGGGTTGTATCTAATGAAAACTAAGTGTTGGGATAGGTATTTTGAGGGTGGGTGTGTGATAACATTGGTAAACTCTAAATAATATTAGTGGATTTTAAGGATGGAAAAATGGGTTAATAAGGGTGGGTGGAAGGCCATGAATATAGCTTTAGACTGAGTTGAAAACTTCAAGTCTGGGTGGCCCCGCCCACCTCCGCCCACTATAACTACATCCAGATTCAGATTTAACAAAAGAAATATCCCGGCAGTATCAAAATGATTGATGATATATTTCAGGATGTTGAAAATCAGATATTAGGGTCAATATTTCAAACTCTTTAAACTTTAATTTTTTAATCTTATTTCTTGAGGCACTCACATACAAGGATTGCCATAGAGAATATATCACTGTCCTAGTTGTACAGTAGGTGACAATTAAGCTTACACTGGGCAGCAAGAAGATTTGTACTTTTTTCTTTTTTCTTTTTTTTAGATCAAATTTCAAAATGGCAAGCATTCTGCTGAAGGAAATTATTGTTCTTGGAATTGCTATCGTCTTAATCACGAAGGCAACAAGCCAAATTACTACTCAACAGCCAAGACTTGATACGAATCTACAGCCAATACTTGATACGACACAACAGCCAGAGCTTGATACGACTCAACAGCCAGGATTCGACACAACAATAACAACTAAACAACAACAGCTTGGTATAAGCAATACCTGCAGTGTTCCTGGAGTGCCAGGTGTTCCCGGATCTCCAGGTGTTCCTGGCATCCATGGATCCAAAGGAGAAAAGGGTGATAGTGGCCCAGAAGGTCCAATTGGTCCACCTGGCTCGACAGGCTTGACCGGTGCTACTGGATCTCAAGGTCCAATGGGACTACCTGGTATTGATGGCTCTGATGGGATAGGTTTAACTGGTGATGTAGGTCCAAAGGGAGAAAAAGGGGATCATGGTATGATTGGTAATACAGGCCCACAAGGTCCAATGGGTCACCCAGGTCACAATGGCTCAAATGGAATAGGCATACCTGGTGAACCAGGCCTAATGGGACAAAAAGGTGAGCCCGGGATGCCTGGTACTATAGGCCCAGAAGGCTTAAGAGGCCTTCCGGGTTTCAATGGTACAGATGGAATAGGTCTTCCAGGTAGCGTAGGCCCAAGGGGACAAAAGGGTGAACCGGGCATGACCGGTATTATCGGCCTACCAGGTCCAACTGGTCCACCTGGCCCACCTGGCCCAGTTGGTCCTCAAGGTCCTGTTGGATCACAAGGTCCCACAGGCACTAAAGCGGAATTTGTACAAGGTAGCATTGGACCGATTGGACCAACTGGACCAATGGGACCAAAAGGCGAACGAGGGTTCATGGGTCCACCGGGACCAAAAGGAGACACAAGCGGAAGCTCTGATATTAAGAAATCCGCATTTTCGGTAGTTCTCACAAATTTTAGAGGCAAAATATCCACAACAAAATCCGTCAAATATAACGTTATAATAAGTAACGTTGGAAACGACTACAACAAGGACACTGGAACATTCACGGTTCGTATTCCCGGAACGTATGTATTCTCATTTGTGGCAATGAAGACAGCAAAGATCAATGAAGAAGCCGGCCTATACCTAATGTTGAACGGAGTATATCAATTGGGGACACGCAGCGACGGTGCAAGTCCCTACTCTACATCTACGAACATCGGAATACTGAATCTAAACGTCGGGGATGAAGTTTGGATTCAACCATTCAAAAGCTTTCTTTATAGCGATAACAGCAGGTACCCTAGTTTCTCGGGATTTCTACTTTATCCTGATGAATAATGCAAGAATTGGAAAGATTGCAAAAAACCTTGAAATGTGACTTAACAGAAACGCTGGTACATGCATTGTATACCTTTCTAGCACTGCTATATTTGTTGTAATGGTTATAAAAAAAAACTTGATACGAGAATTGGAACAATTATCAAATTCTGCCACAAGCCTTTAGAACTTACTATTTCTACAGTAATATAACACCTGATAGATCAACAATCATCATCAATATTAAGCTATGGCTGAAATTAAACTATAAAGGGCATTTGAGAAATGTACATATTCTTCTTAGCCCTTCTGTATTCAAAAATTATTCACAAACTTTCTATACTAATTCTACTTTGATCCAGAACATTAAATTACGCTCACATTTTTTGATATAATAAATAGACAGTCGGCCTTGTAAGTGCCCAAGGTCGGGTAATCCGCTAATGGATTTTACATTACATTGACACTGAGGCAAGATTTAAAAGATATATTTAACACATTTTCAATATGGTTTTATGTTATGTTATATTATGATTGTGTGTAGATAAAAAAATAAAAATCATAAAATTATTTTTTTTACTGTTGGATTGTAATTAAATTATATCCATTTATTCAATAGCTTTTTTTCACAAACAAATATTGGTATTAAATAGTAGTTTAAATATGTCTATCTAATTAAGCTTAAAAAATTGCAAACAGATAAAGTTTGTTAGTTAAATTTATTGTAATAATATGCTTTTGTTAGTTACAACATACATCATTAACAAGACTGCAACAGAAACTGCAGGACTCTGTATACAGTAATGCAATTTTTGAATAAAGTTAAAATATATAATATGTCTATTTGTTTTATACGGTGTACAGTGAGCCAACCAGGTACCCACTTACACACCTAATTGGAGAAAGAGGCAACATAGATAAAGTGGCTTGAGTGAGGACACAAACAAATGATCATCTTGAGATTTGAACCCAGGATATTTTGACCAGTAGCCTGGAGGCCTCCCACTGCACCACAAAAATAACAATGGTCAATGGTTATGCAATTTTTAATGGTTATAGCACCTTTTACAATAAACTTGTCTCCAGGTGCATTTAACCCTTCACAGTCATATGGCGTTGCGACAACACCCTCTTTGACAATACCTTATAGCGAGGGGCGTCGTACATATGCCCTGTATAGATTTCATGATAATTATTTTATGGCTTGCCTGCCTTCTATAGGATTGCTTGTTTTAAGTGTGATGTAGGAGTATTCCTGTAGAGGGCCTCCTGTATTCAGACAAAATAAAATGCCTGCACCCAGTAAAAACCCAACATTTAGTGTAGATAATGTAATTTCCCAGCTTTGGTAAAGCCTCAGACAATGGTAATGGGGCAGACTGGAAAGGGTTAAGCCACTAAAAAATGCCCAAAAAAAGCACTGCTAGGCTGGCGGCACCACCTCATATGGGGAAGCGCGACTAGTCAGGTGAGAAAAATAAAGACACTTACTTCAGCATTGCATATATCAGTTCTCCACTTTCCAATGTGTTCACACCAGAGGTCGGTTCGTTCGATGTACAACTCAAGTTGACGCCGTTCCACTTTCAGCATCTCAATCTCGCGTTCCAGTGTTTGCTGCATCTGAATTAAAATTAATAATTTAATAAAATACAGCAAATAAAATATTAATAACAACAAAAACTACCACAAAGAAATGTCAACATCAATATCTCAACATACCTTGGCATCAGGGTTGGCAGATGTCTTAATGTTGCTAAGAGCGGTCACCTTATTCTCCATTTTCTCTTCACACTGTTGAAGCTTCCGAAGAATGGCGTTGGTTTGTTCAGCGATGCTTACAGATGAACTCTCCAACTCATCAGCCATGGGGCTCGGTTGCACCTAGAAAGAAGTTAAGGTGAAAATTTTATCTATGAATATTCTAAGCAAAAGCTTGTCTGACAGCACCATGCAGTGACATGCACCATTCAACTAACATACGATGGTTTCAATCTGGGGATGCAAAAATTGGGAATATGGAACTAAATTTCTATGTAACCTTAATAGTCATTTTTACTATTTAATGGAACTAATGTGTTAGGACATGTCATGTACGTGGAAATAGGCATGCCAGACAGACAGATAGTGCATTAGGTCGTATACTAGCGATACTGGTCTGCAACCCACAGCCTATGCCCACTGTACTAACTGTGACAACCTAGTCAACAGAGAATGAGCATTTAAATTCACAAGTTACAACTTCCCACACCCCAAAAAAAACATGATTATCAGAAAACGATGTCAACACAACTCACCATAGTATTATAACGTTGCCTGAGTTCCTCATCTGAAGCGGATCGTTGCTTGGACAGTCGTTCCTGATACACACGCGAGGACAGTTGGCAGAATTGCGCGTAATATTCACTCACGAGGAACGACGGGTAGTAATCTTCATCTAATAATTCATATACCTTTGTTTGAGCATCATAGAAAGCCTCCGGTCCCTACAAGATCAAATTTGAGACGATACAGTAATTAGATGATGTGAATTAGATAAATGGTGATGACATTAAAATAAATAGTGGTAACATTAGATAAATGATGATAAAATAATATAATGAATGACAAAATCAGACATATGTTAATGAAATTAAATTGATATATGATGAAATTAGATAAATAATACTAAGAGAAAAAAAAACAAAAATTAATTACAAAGCTCTTTAAGTCTTGACTAGCCAGTACCTGTACTTCTTTCTGAATTATTATCATATTTGTTTTTTCTTTTTCCAACTTATATAACAATCGAG
The DNA here is from genome assembly GCF_011630105.1 of Anneissia japonica. Taxonomy (NCBI): domain Eukaryota; kingdom Metazoa; phylum Echinodermata; class Crinoidea; order Comatulida; family Comatulidae; genus Anneissia; species Anneissia japonica. The sequence continues at coordinate 9,826 of NW_022720801.1, read as the reverse complement.
TGTTTGTAAATAGTCAGGCCCTTATTGAAAAACAATATATTTCATTTAAAGGTTTTTGTATGTTGTACATTGAATATATCCTAAATAAATATTTTGCAAATAAAAAAAATAAAATCATTAATTCAATAGACCGAATTAGTCACCAAAGATGACGTCATCAAAATTTGGCCGATTGGGTATTAAAAGTTGTTTACACAGTAAAGTCCTATGTTAACGCATTGAGTGGAGACGAAAGTGGTGTCTATTAAATCGTCTAAAATGTAATGAAGTTACTGTAGCGTAGAAGATACTTTTTATAACAATGTACATATTTTGAATGATTCAGAGATTTATGAGATTAAAGATTGACTTGATTTAAATTGCCATTCAGACTAAAAATATAGAGAATTTTGAGAGGGCTTCTAGGGGGCCTAGGCCTGTCACTCGCGAGGCTCACCACATCCAGCGCTGACTAAGGTGATCGCTGTTGATTAGAGGTACATATTCAGCTTAAATACTGTCACCAAGTCATTTTGTTGTAATTTCTGTATGAAATATTTAAACTATTGGACAAACCTAAATTGCTGAATTGTAGAATAAGATGTTTCTTTTGACTACGATTGCAAGTGAGTCAGAAGAACGTTATTTGTATGACTCTTTAGTCTAGGCCTAGGCCCGTTTTCATGTGAGGCGGCTTTGCAAAAATTTTCAAGTTTTCCATTTGTTTCTTTCACTCCATTTCAAATCTATCGGGTCAATACTGTGATGAGAAATATTTACCAAAGCTTTTCAATAAGTTATTTTACGATAAAATGCACAAATAAATAAGTTTGAGGAGTTTAAAGACTGTCACAATATACTCGAGCGGCGGCTTAATATTGTGTGAATATTTGTTTTGATGTTATACCAACTATAACGGCTTTGGTTTGGTGACTAATTCGGTGTATTCAATTCAATTTAGTTTTATTGTCCAATTTTAAAAAGGAAAAGCAGAGCGGGAACAATTAGGGCCAAGTTATGTAAATGTCAGGCACTTTGCACTGCACCTTTTCCTTTTTGATACATGACCCTTTATCCAGAAAGAAGAGCCTGTGAATACTTGTTTATAGAGTATTAATATTATACTAAATACTAACAAAGTCTCAAAATAATTCTTTGGGAATGGAGTTTTTCATCTTGAGAAAACATACTGTTATCACAAGCACTGAACCCGTGACCTTGGGACTAAGGCAAGCATCTTTTTCAAAATATTTAAAAAAAAATTAGAATCAGGTCAGTAGTCAAGAAGGTTATTTTGATTGAAGATATACCAGAAGCAGATTTAAAGGATTTGGGAAAAATACAACTGATGCCTTAGATTTAAACTCTTCTGTAACATATGTTTTGTTAATTCATGTTTTCTTTTATGGTATGTACTGATTGCATTATGACTTTTCTAAAAGTCATATTGGCTAAATAAAGAATGAATTAGTCAATCAATCAATCAATGGATAGATGAATAAATGACTGAATTAATGATTACATGAATGAACATATAAATATGTGAATAACTGAATGAATTAATGAATGAATAAATGACCAACAACAGTACATTTAACAAATCTTTATAATATTATTATCAAAATACCCTGTATGAAAATATTAAATAAGTGATGATGAAACTTAATAAATGATACATAAATAATATAAGATAAATGGTGATAAATATAAGATAACAATATTGCCGCAGATTCACCACCAGCAAAATAAAAAATAAGTAAGATTAGCGAAGATTATCAATATGTATCAATATATATTAATAAAGGATGTAATTAATAAAGGCAAGTCAAGACTTTTTTAATACCGTGATTAGCAAACTTATTTCTTTTAAATCGTCAAGAGGGCAGGAAAAAATTTCACTGAAGTGAAGAGCAAGGTTTTAGCCAGAAAAACGAAACAGGCTGTCTAAAATGGAAGCCAGTGGGCGTGGCACTGAGCCGATGGGCGAGCCACACCCATCTTTGGGAATCCCCGCCAAATATTGGTATGAAAACAATGTATATTCAATCAATAAATGTTGCTTTTATCAAATGTAAATATGATTTACCTTTAGCTTAATGTAACATTTGATAGATTTGAAGAATTTGCTAAAGGTAGAGCAGGCCCAATTTGGCTAGGCCAAGCTTATTAGGCCAAGCCGTCCAAGCCGTCTCAGTAAAAGTGGCCGTTCTAAATAATTGTAGGCCATCTAAAAGACGGCCGGACAGCTCGCTGGTTTCATTAAAATTGCTACAATGTTTACACAGTGGAATTGTTGTACTGCGTAGCAGTCACCGACACATTTGGGAAATGGCTCCCCAATTCAACTGACCAATCAGCATCACCGAAAGCTGTCGACGATAGCGTGTAGAGATTGTATGGAAACCAAGCTTTAATTTAAAATTTCCATTTTTTTTGTGGCAGAGGATGCACTAATAAGCAAAAAAAAAAAAAAATTATGTTTATTCAAAATTACCTTTATACCGGGAGTTGGCGGGTTTGCTAAATATGGTATGAAAGAAGTCTCGCCTAATTGATTATGCGATAAGTAAATGATACAAAAAAGATAAAAATGATAATGCAACATAAGTGATGGAAGACAAAATACCTGTACAAGATACATGTCTTTATTGTCATAAGCAAATGATGAGGCAAATGAAACATATTGATCTCGGACATGCAGCTACGGAATATGAAAAACAATAAAGAAAAAAATACAATAATAGACAACATGGAATGCCAAACAAAAATGAAAGAAATCAAACATCCTGTCTCTTATACACATCTAGATGTGTATAAGAGACAGCGGTGGTATGTGCCTCCATCTTGCTACTAAATTTTAAAAATTTCAATGCAAACCAATGTTATGTGCTACTCACTCACCTATTCTGAAACTGTTGTGCCCCCACCCCATTTGAAAAATCCTGGATCCGCCCCTGAAAAGGTAGTTGTGAATATTGGATTGCCTTGAGTGTTCTGAACTGCACTACTGTTGGCAACAAGATAGATAAGTTATGAAATATACTGTACCTTAAAACTTCTGACTGAAACCCTGTATCACTATTCAATTGTTTAGTATTTAGGGTGGGTTTCAAATTATTATTACTATTATTAAAAATGTCTTACTTTATTTCCAACCAGATATGCCTGCATTTGCTTAACTAGCGCTTTATCAACTTTCACAGCACTGGTTGTAGCAACGTAAGTCTGATACAAGTCGTTAGCAACCTTGTGTTGATCCTTCTGAAAATCAAAATTGCATTAAGATATTTAAAATCCAAAATTTCTAAGTCACAGACAGTTTTGTTACACAAATATGTTTTGATTAATTTAAAGCCTGGTTCTCATGAGAGCCATAGTATCCGAATCGGGAGCTAACCGCTAGTGCTAACCGTTAACATCTGTGTGAGAACGCCCGATCGGTTAGCGCTAACCGTTAACATCTATGTGAGAACGCCCGATCGGTTAGCGCTAACCGTTAACATCTGTGTGAGAACGCCCGATCGGTTATCGCTATCTGCCAGCACTATCAGTTAGCAAGTTGAGCGTGTTTCTATCATCAACCAATCACACATACGCATTTCTTAATGGCCAGTGATTCGATCATCATAATCTTGGTTATCTGGATCGGAATTTTTTCATATGGACGCACAGCAGGTAATGGTTAGCAGGATCCGGATCTTGCTAAGCGTTAGCTGCTGTGTGAGAACATAGGCTAAAAAAAATTCGAAGAGATTGACAGAGGAGATAAGTTTATTCCACATACGGTATTTAAAACATATTTATTTTGATAATGAAGAACACAATGATGTTGTTCATGATGATGATGATAATGACAGCAACAAAAACAGTGGTCACATATGTAAGGTCTCATGTCCACAAAATGAGAAAATCAGCTACAAAAACTAAACTAAACTGTACAAATAATTGGACCTGATTTACATAACATGCATGGAGTAAAAATTCACAAAGTATGCAAATCATAAAATTTAAGTATCAAATTTTAAAAACCAATAAAATCAAACTATTTTTTTTTTTTAATTTGACTTTGACCTATTTCGGTGAATAGACCTATCTCAGTATGATTTCACCAACAATGCGTCTCATTTTGTGATGGTGAGACCTCACATATTAAAACAACTTTTAGTCATAGTACGAGTCATGAGTCATAACTTCAACTAGTATAGTCCCATGTGCAACTTTAATTAACAATAATGTAATCAAAGTTACAAATCTGTAGTTCCTAGTTGTAGTTCAGCAGAAGACGGTTGGCAAGCTACGGCTATCAGACTAACCAGTGTCAAGAGATTATTTCAAAAGCTGACAAACGTTCAGCAATCTATTAATATATTCTTACCTTTTTTGTATTTTTAAGCTTTTCAACTGCTTTCCAGAAGCTGTTGAATAAAAAATAATTAACTCTATTAGCATTCATTAATAGTAGCATACTCTAGATTAGCCAAGTGTCAACCAATTAGGTTAATTTCACACGTTTGAGATGCAAGGACGTCAGATCGCCCAAAGCTAGCTGTACAGCAAGCGCATGTTTACAACTTCAACCATTTAAAATACATACGCAATACGTACTGCAATTACCGCTCGAGTCAGATGCATGAGCACAAAATAGTAACCATAAAAACAGTTCATACTAACACACATGTTAATTCTTTCATGTACCGTTAGTGCAATCTTATTTAGGCCTAGGCTAGCCAAGGCGACCTACGTTTTTAGCTTTCGTGTTTTCTTTCAAGATTTGAATGCTCTTATTTAGATTTATTTTACGTGTCAAACAATCTATTAAGCATCTTGAGTGCACCGAGGCCAAGGCTGCAAAAGGGCAGGCAAGTAGTGGCCGTCGTCGTGCTTCATTTTCAGGGGCACCAAGGCCAACTGGGAGGACACCATCGGCAATGGCCGCAGTAAAGTTTGAGGCCTTCTGTGATAATAATTTGTTGAAATAAATATGAAATCACATATGTCCCAAAAACCTACTTCAACAGGTCATCCTTTCCTTCCTTTTGAAGAAACTTGTTGAAATATTCCAATGCTTGTTTGTCCTGGAATATCTCCTCCAGTAATATGACCATCATTGGTCCCACGCCATCCTCCTCGTCCCGGTTGCGGAAATACATCTGATACTCGGGGCCCCCAACTTGCCTGATACGCCGTTCACAGTGAGCTTTTGCAAAGCGACACTTTCCAAGAAAGATAACAATTATACAAATTATTCAATATATTTATTATGTTTATTGTATTAGTCATATTTTCATTATAATTATTATATTTATTTACAAAGTACAATATATATTATTTTTATTACAAGTACTTGATATCCCTAACAGTGGCGTAAAGATGAGTCAAAGGACAGGGGTGGGGGTGGGGGGTGGGGGGTGGGTGGGGGAAGTATGTTAGAGTGTATCAGAGGGGCCCCTTCAAAGCAGAATATCAACAATACTGCAGCTTTGACTTAAACTTCTGTAAATTTTAGTAGCCACTTTTTTTTGGATAATTTCAGTGTGTATGGTGGACTTTAGCTGTTGAACACTTTGGGTCGGGAATTGATATAGGCCTAGTGTAACAGAAGTGTTGTCATGCGAGTCAACATAGGACGTAAATGAGTTAAAAAACCAGAAACTACATTGAATTTTGCTAATTTTTTGGCATCTTCTACTGAACTGTAATGTCAATGCTCTGTTAGAAAAGTATTTTGTATTGTGAGGAGCCCCTAACTGTATTTTTATAAAGTCCCCTTTGGACTGTGGGGCCCAGGTTTTTACCCCCCTAGAGCCCATATGCATTACACTAGATTCCTCACTCACCTGGTTGAGGTACCTTTTCAGATTACGTGCCTTCAACAGCTCTCCTTTACCAGCTCCCTTTGATGTCCTTGTTCCCACTTCTAATCCCTTTGCCTTCTTCATATTTTGAATGTTGGTTGCTTGCATAATTTCAGTTAAAATGTGATACCTAAAAAAATAAGAAATCATCATCAATTATTAGCCAATCAATTAATCATTATTATTATTAACATTTCAATTATTATTTTTCTCATTTTCATCATTATTATTTTTATAATTAAGAAGATTAACTTCCTTTTTTGTCACTTTAATATCTATTTACCAAATTTTATATTCAAATATTTATATCTTAACATAGTTAATCATTGGAAAAATGAGAGACTGGTGAAGAAAAAAGTGAAGAATTGCAATGACCACATATCTGGGCAAGAAATGCCAATGACAAAATGAAAGAAATCAAACATCATATTAACATACTCTACATAGTATTAGATTGACTATTTTGAATAATTAATTCATAAATATATGCATAAATTAAAAACAAGGAACCTGATTTGTTGAAGGTCTTGGGTGTCATGGCAGCTATTGATCTGCTTTAAATTTAAAATACATTGACTATTTTGAATAATTTATTCATGAATGTATGCATAAATTAAAAATAAGGACCTGATTTGTTGAAGTTCTTGGGTGTCATGGCAACTGTTGATCAGCTTTATGAAATCCTCATAGGTTGCAGAGTACATGTAGTTGCGATTGTGTTTCTTTGCCAACTGCTCTGTGTATTCCAAGTGTATTAAGAGAGTGTTGTTCACATAGCTGGGACTGCATAGTGTATCAATAGCTGGCTTAATGACTAAAACCAAAAAGAAAATAATATTTTCAATAGACCTGGTAAACTAAAGATTCCTGCAGAGAATAAACAAGGTTAACTCACTTGCACTGTTCAGTTCACCTAGTAAACTAACCCATGTAACATCAACTACGTTTAAGTTAACCAGGTTAACTCACATCATTAAGTTCACTTGGTTAAGTAATAGTGCTGATCACCTTTATTTAATAGACCGGGTAAACTAAAAATTCCTGCAAAGAATAAACAAGGCTAGGCGAGACTTTTTATATTCTTTGTTTAGCGCACTTATTTTTTTTTTAAATCATTGGAGGAAGGCGGAATAAAAATAAAATAAAATTAAAGATAACATTTTGTTTCCTTATATAGCAAATAGTTTTGCTAATAACATCCAGACGGATTTTATTAGTGAATGTAAAATGGAATGGGTAAATGCTTCAAATTTATATAATTAGGAAGAAATATGTGCAAAGACAAGCCAAACCAGTCACTCATCGCAAATCCTGTTTCAGAGATAATGGCCAAAACATTTTATTACACTAAACTAACTTTCATATATTTATATATCATGCTATGATGTTATTTTCCTCATTTTCAATGTTAAAGCTAACATTTTTAACTACTTACTTATGGTTTCTTCCAGAGAAATAACCAAAATCATAAACTTTGGTGACTGATTTCTCAAATATTGTTCTTTAAACAGCTCTATGTTTAAACTCCTGTAGTTCATAATGAAATGTCGGATTTAAATGATTCTTTCACGATTTTATTGCTCTCATTTTACTGTTTAACCATGAATTAACAACTAAAAATCAATTTTTGCAAAGAGTGACTGGTTTGGCTTGTCTTTGCCACATATACATATCTTATCAGATCTTTGGAGATTTCAAAGCGGCGGAGGGTGTAATAAAAAAAAAAATTTTAATTTTATTTTTTTTTCTGAAATTTCCATTAAAATATTATTTTTATTAAAAATCATCAATATTTGCAAACAGCAGGTTCGTTAAACAAGGTATAAAAAATCTTGCCTTAACTCACTTGCACTGTTCAGTTAACCTAGTTAATTAACCCATGCAACATCAACTACATATAAGTTAACCAGGTTAACACACATCATTCACTTGGTTAAGTAATATGTGCTGATTACCTGTATTTGAACTAGAAATTCTCCTTTTACGCTGCGCAGTAAATGCATAAGCCTCTCACGGTGTGATGTTTCTCTTGAGAATCGGTAAGTACGAGTTTGAAAACAATCAGACTTACCAAACTTTAATTATTGTGGTAACAAACAATTTACTATAACAGCGACAATGACAACAACATGAAAAAATATTACAATTTCAAACAAATTAGAAATTTTCTTTGGGAATTATGATAGTATGTAGCGTAAATTTCCTGATTAGTGAATTATTCTTGGATTCTGCCAAGTTTGAAACCTATCAGACTTGCCAAAAACTTTAGTTATCGTGGTAACAGACAAATGACCAACCACGACAGTGACAATGGCATAATGTGTAGATCAATTTCAATAAACCAGGTTATATAACCTGAGCTGCTCTACCTACCTAAATGTAGTTCAGTTTTGCATATTCTACATGTGTCTTGGACGATGAGGAATTCATGTTTTTATACAATACAAATAAACCCAAAAATGTCGAATTGTGGTACCAAGATTATCAGAAATTTGATCTAGACAAGTACAACAATGATGAATGTAATGCATACTTCAGAGCGCATCCAGTGCGTCAACTGCGATGCAAGTTTGCATTGCATGCACACTGGCGTAAGCACGCTCATGAACTTCCACAGCCTTTTTGTGTTTACGAAGGCAGTAGAAATTACATAACTGCCTGTGCATTAAAAAGCAAATAATACAGATTAATTCAACACAAGTTAGAAACTTCCCCCAGACTCTGTCTCTGCCTCAGTTGGACGGCAGCGTTGCCACTATATTTTCATCTTCCATCTTTAAACTTCACAAGCGAGCACGGCGTCCTAGATTTAGGACGACAGGAAAAACGAGGTGAACACGTTCTCGATTTTTGTAGTGGACGAGGGAGACGACGTAACGCATGCGCAGTGCCTTAAAATGACCTCATCACGTAGCAGTCCACTATGTCGACATGTAAATCCCTAATATGAGTCCCTAATATATTAAATCACCAATTTCAATAAACCAGGTTATATAACCTGAGCTGCTCTACATACCTGCCTGTAGTTCAGTCCACCTGGTTAACTAGCATATGTAAACCCAATTTACCTGCTTTTGATTAAAACCCAGTAATTCCACCTTAGTTTACACCATCTGGTTAACTCACCTGAACATGTCACTATTTCACGTATGACATGACGTGCAGTCTCGGAGCTGGCTATCCTCTCCGGCAACAATAAAACAAGTAAAACTTCAGTTGCTTCCCGTAGGAATTCTGTCTCTGCAATGTCACTTTTTAAACAGGGATGCAACTGGAAAGGTTGTAGTTTCCCTCCACCTTCAGTGCTGTAATAACAATTTTTAAAATGTGCGTTTTTTTAATAGAAAGTTGGAACACATACAAGCATAATTTTGGGTGAGCCAAATATTAATCACTTGCTTGTTAAAAATATAAAACTACTGGCCTTTCCATTCTTACGATTGGCTGTTAAAGTGTACAGTTACCTTGGTGATGTCTCCCGAAGTTCCCTGAAGTGATCACATAATTTTTCCGTAACATCCAGGGCCATGAACCGCACCTAGATGAATGAAATCAGCTTAGTATACTCGATACTTTTGTTGTATACTATCTCTGTATGAATATGTACCAATAGACATTGTACTACTCACACTTGAGAAAATGGACTGTTCCACTACGCTCCACCCCCCCCACCTTGGATACCATTACTAAGGTCCCACAAAATTACAGCCACTTGTGGAGAAACATGGCCGAGTGTGCGGTCGTAAACATAAACATGGTTTCTTCTAAGAAATGCATGTATTCTGGCACGCCTATTGAATAACATAATTTGATTGGTCACTGGTCTGATACTCTATAAAATGCCATTGTTTCTTCCCTATTCTTGGAAACACCATTTCCCATAAACATGGTTACAGGAATAAATGGTTAATTGCAAGTTAATTACTTAAGCTGAAAAACAAGGATAGCAGTGAAATTGATCCAGAGACCCACAAGCCTTTATGGTTCAGTGA
>NW_022720800.1:0-2104 GCF_011630105.1 Anneissia japonica | reverse complement strand
AACATTGTAACTGAATTGGTTTATATTTAAAAAAAAAAGTTACTTAATGGATAGTTAATATTTAAATAATGATAATATAGTCCAAGAGCATTAGGTTGTAAATATAACAAGCTAAATTTTTCAGGATAGGTTCAAAATTATGGGTAGAATGACATACTAAAAGTCCTCAAAAATCCTACTGGAGCTTTCCGCAAAATCCAAGATGGCGTCCAAAATGGCCACGTCATATTTATATTTTATAACTTTGCAGCCAGACAAGTTGGAAGCACAAATGAAGTGTCTAAATATACTGTATGTTTTAAGGTACAAGGAGTAGGGTCCAAATCTTATAAGTACCCCAAAATCACTGAAAGATGGCTTCCAAAATGGCCGCCAATTAAAAATGTTATCATATTTTTGCAACCAAATATTGTTGGAAGCACAAATGAAGTGTCTAAATATATGTTTTAAGGTACAAGGAATACAATAAGACTATTATTTGGAGAGTCCTAATCTTATAAGTACCCTAAAACCAAGATGGCGTCCAAAATGGGCACCATTCGGAAATTTTATACCTTTGCAACCAGACAGCATCTCTCAAATTGTACGTATTTTTTTAAAAAATATTTTTGCTTATTATGTACCTGTATTGTCAACAAACAATCGTTTTAAAAGAGCTTAAAATGCTTATCAGAGCGCCACGGGCCACATATTTGCAAATGCTGTTGTGCAAGTCTTCGGATATCATAAATGTTTTGATAAAGCAAGTTGACCACTTGTACGGTTGTCGACGCCTAGCTCAAAAAAAGTTAGACACCCAGGCATGCATCGTGAAGACTTCCAACATATAACATATATTTTTTTCATTCTCAATCGCTGCATGCATACTACTGCATTCCAATGTCCACCTTCTAGTTATGCATAATTAACTCAACTTGGGTGTTCATGACAGCATCCAAAAACATTGCTGTGATATTTTGGTTGTGGTTTTGTCCACCAAACGTGTCAGAAAATAAGGAAACGTCTGGTGCTAAATCTGGTAGGCCTAATTGGTTTATCCTATTCTAAAGACAAAATCCTATGTAATTGCTTCCATGTCTGCCTTCTACCTCTGATCACCAAAAACAAAATGCGTCATTAGATGGTACTGCATTGTATATACAATAGTTGAATAAGCATATTTTTCTAATGTAATACAGTACATAAGAGAATGTGCACTTGTGAGGAGTTTAAAGACACTGTAAATCAAATGATGCTGATACAAAATTGTCTTCAGCAACTGCTCTGGCTTCAGCCACGGTTTTCACATTCTGAGCCACTTTTTTCTTGCAATGTGGGCATCCTACGCCTCTTTGAAATTTACTTTCTATTATTCTGGTTGGTGTTTGACCAGGATCACAAGTGGAACAGCCGTCTCACATGTACAATCGGAACATTTTGGAAATACCTATTCAATGTTTGATCCAAATAAAGGTGTTGAGCGTTGCTGCGGGTATAATGGGATTAGATACTGGAAAAATATCCAATGTGCTTCTTTACAGTTAATTTTGCCAGGTCCGTATTTTGTTAATAGGAACTGTTTTCCACATTTTTTGCCTGTGTGTTTTTCTTTTCTTTAATAGTTGATCAATGATGGAGAACCAGAAATAACGTACATAACACGTATGTAACACTCTTTGCAACTGATGTTGACTCGGAGGATGATCAGCTACTGTTCAGTGACAGAGTTACCAGAACACGGCACGTTACGACACAAGACTCGATGCACACCAGGAAGATTTCGATACTTGGAGACTCATTTGAGGTTTGTTACAAGCATTTTGGATGGAAACAGGAAGATTATTCCACAGTTTTGGAGCAGAGGAAAAGAAAGATTTATCACCAACAAGTTTGTTGGATGGGAACAAAAAGACAGGAACCAGAAACAGAACGGAGAGAATAGGAAGAAAATAAAAAAAATCAATAGGCAGGAGATATATACTAGGATTGAAGGACAGTATTTGAATGTCAGAACTAATATGCGGAACTGGATTCTCTGTAACATTGGAAGCCAGTGGAGCTGATTAAGAAGAGGAGTGATGTGACAATATTTGGGTCTGCAACATACAAGGCGAGCACACTTATT
>NW_022720799.1:0-874 GCF_011630105.1 Anneissia japonica | reverse complement strand
TTTTTAATTTATTTATTTATTTATTATTTTTTTTGTACAAGATTTCACATGATGCAGTAGAACAAATACTTCAAAAGTAGAAGACAGTGCACTCTGCCTGAATTGTGTCAGAACAAACGCAACACAGGATTCCACATTCCTCTTTGAAATATTACACATGCTATGAATATTACAGATATCATCATATAAATACAATTAATGCATTACCAATACTATTATAATGATTATTGAAACAAGTCAAGAAGCAGTTGAGCAGTAAGACAAGTGCATTGCAACAGGCGAGAACTCGTTCCTGGTTCGTTTAGAAGAACCAAGTATTCTCAAAACCAGAGGCCCATTGTCTGGCTCGTACTGTGCAATTTTAATAACCAAGTGCATCAGTGACAGAGTAGGAGTTACCCTGGCCTGCTGGACTCACTTCAGCAAACGGAACTTTCTGCCGTGTCAATCAAATTCAACAACTGGCCAATCAGAATAGCGCCAGGAATATGCACACATGCGTTTTCAACAAGCGCACATGTTGATGTACATTCACGCTATTGTTTTGTGGAGACCTTAGCAACAATATGCAAGAAGCAGGGCTTATTAGTGGAAAGGGTCATACATTTTGTAGAACTTTAGGCCATGGCCTATGTAGCAATATACAAAAAGATGTATTATGCCGTAGTTATGATTCTGAACACCTATCTTACTAGTAAGTTACTCTTCAATGTATCCCACGCAAATAAAAATAATTTACAGTGTGTAATACTGTATAAGCTAAGTTGTATGTTGGGGTTTATAGAGAGCAGCTGTTTTTAGTTGTCAGAAAAAAAAATCATCCTTAAAGTTAATTAAGGGATTGAGCAAGCATTTCAAAGTACATAATTATAGC
>NW_022720798.1:0-503 GCF_011630105.1 Anneissia japonica | reverse complement strand
CATTTGATTACCAAATTGTTGTAAGTTATTTTTTGTTAAAACTTGTACTGATAGAAAGAAAGGAATGCCTATTTTTTTTTTTATAAAATATTAAATGACAAGGACCTATTTTAGGTGTTTTATAAAACGAATAATGAATGTTTTATATTCGTGCAGTAGGAAGAATATTTTTGAACTCATAGGCGTTGAAAATTGACAGTTCCATTCAACGAGGCGGAGCCGAGTTGAATAGAACAGTCCGTCTTTCAACTCATAAAAATATTCTTATCATTTCGCTCATAAACATTTATTATTTGTATACAAAAGATCCACTGATTAATCTCAGATAAGATGGTATCGAAATGCACTCCATCATGTCGTCATTCAATATTTCGACATTATGTCATCATCAGGAATCTTGATGTCATGATGAATCTTGACATAACTAATGTCGAAATCTTGAATCCTGACACGATGGCGTGCATTTCGATACTTGGAGTATGTATTATATATTATCTTATTTG
>NW_022720796.1:0-788 GCF_011630105.1 Anneissia japonica | reverse complement strand
TATCGTGTACATGTTAAAAGTGTGTTGTGTATTGAGTAGTTTGGGCGGTATACACTTGTCATTTATCATTTACGATGGAGTTCGATTACAAAGCAAGATGGCGGTATATCTTTTAAAAAAATGATTGTATGATTTTTACTCTCTTTGAACGGCCGCCGTGGTCTATACACGGTTTTAAGATGTCACCCGATAAGCCAAGCTCTCTCAAATATCTTCATTCTTTATATCTACATCTGACGCAACCGCTAATAAAATAAAACGCACATATCCATATACGTTAGGCCTGCATATTTGTTCATTATCATAACCGTTGTTCATAATTATAATATATTTGGTACTAATGTAATACTTTATATTTGACTGATGATATTTCACGTAGACATGTCAATGCTGGTTATCTGAACAAATGTTAAGATCAAGATTTTTTTTTGGTCTATTTCTTCAACAGAACAATACCTGTCGCTACAATAATATCCATGGTATTCGTCACCGTAATTTATATATTAACAAATATTGCATATTTTGCGGTTATTACACCAGAGGAGATAATGACTTCAAAGGTCGTGGCATTGGTTAGTATTCAAAAAATAATATTATTTTTATTATTACTTATTATCGTCATCAGTTCAATTATCGTCATTATAACGAATGCTACCACTGTCACCATCATTATCAGTGATGGTGTTAATGATGATCACCACTAAAAGTTCCCCGTCATACTTTCTACATGATGGATCAAAAATTACAGACTCCCATACTATTGCTAAAAAACTAAATGACTATTTTGT
>NW_022720795.1:0-1024 GCF_011630105.1 Anneissia japonica | reverse complement strand
TGCGTCATAGACTCCCGTCCACCGTCCAGTTAACTTATGTATATTCTGCTCTTACGGTTTTTAACTTGTAATATAGAGCACTCTCTCGCATGGGACGTACTTACCTAATCCAAGTTATATATGTATTTATATATATATATATATATATATGTATATTATATATATATATGTATATTATATATATACATATAATATAACATAATATAATATAATATAATATAAAATAATTTAATATAATATATATGGGTGTGCGTGTGTGGGTGTGTTTGGGTTTGTGTGCGTGTGTCTGAAATCCATTAGAATGAAGCCCATGTAGCACAGTTGATAAGGTGTTTGCAGCAGAAGTTCCCGGCTTTGAATCTTTACATCGTAGGCCTATTTCATGTAACCATAGTGACTGGAGAAGTATCCACTGAAAAGGACGGTTGAATAGGTAGTTTTCGCCGCACGACGTTAACCTTAACTTTAACGTTAGTACCCAACATGCAACGCGATAGCTCTGCCCAGAGCCATAGATAGAAAGAGTTGCGACATTGAGAATTTAGAAGCCATTTTGTTTCATACGCGATGCGCGTTCTGTGTCTAACGTGATGTGCGTTCCTGTGTATAACATTGTATAAATACAGTTAACAGCCTCCTGTATAGTTTAATTCCATTTAATCTTTTTAGCAGTCGAATTTCATGTAACTTTATTTATAGATTTTTCTTTTAATGATTTCACTACTTTATATCCAATTTCATATTATAAATACTGTAATAATTTACTATTTTTATGCAGTTCTTTAATCCTCGCCGATAGACCGAGAGAGCCCCCTCGATGGCAAGCATTCTTCAATTAGGCAATTCTGCCATATAGACCCTAAATTAGCTCCTGTTATTTTTGCAAAATAAATGATATGTGACGACTAGCAAAAATTTATTAAATATGTATATCAAAATGTAATTAAAATCCGATAGGGTATATATATATATATATATAGATTGTTGCTCTTTAAATTTGAATATGAACAAGCCTGTACAAATC
>NW_022720794.1:0-2594 GCF_011630105.1 Anneissia japonica | reverse complement strand
TTCAAATAAGATTTTGTTCTGTTAGGCATAGATAACACATATAACAAATCAAATAGATGACAATGCTCAAATATAGAAACATGATATACCGTATTGTGTATTCGCTTACATTATACTCTCATGAGACTGAACTGACACATTCTTGACCAGACACCTAAAGTAGAATAGGATAAATGACCATCATATCGGCCTGTGTTTCAATTTATTGGAAGTTTGATATTTAGCACACAATAATTAGGTCTGCAGTTTTACCATGAATGTTGTCTTATTTGTAACATAGGGAAAAATGTGTTACAATCGTCTGACTCAGTTTATTGTTTGATTAATTTATGCAAATGTTCAGAGGCCTACCGTATTGAACAATAAATTTTCAGTAATTAGAAGGATTTTGATTAAAAGACTATAACAATAATAAGTAATGCTGATGATAATGACGATACTGCTACTGCCTTTGGGGAAGCCGCCTGGTGCCATTATCATAATATTTCATCAAAGTCCTTTTCCGGGCCCCTTCTATTTTAAATTCCTGGATCCGCCACTGATTGTTGTAGTTACCACAGTTACAATAACAACACCACAATTATATTGAAATATAAAGTTAAACATATGATAACCAGTGGCGGCACTGCAGAGGGGCTAAGTGGGAGTAGAGTTCCCCGTCGGGAAGGCATGAGGTCTGGTGCCACCCCCAATCCCAGTTGGGGACGAAGAGAGTTTCGCCGGAGTAAAAATAAAGAACATTTTAAGAAGTTTATGTAAAATGTAAATGAANNNNACAGTAAAATAATTAATAAAATCATTCTCAACGGTCATGAACATCATTCTTAATACCGTACTGTATCCCAACAGAGGACCCACATCCACTCACATTCGAAATTTTTTTTTGGAATTAGTAGACTGCTGGACGATCTTAGGTGGCAGCCCTGAAAAAAAATTAGGCATCAAATAGAAAGAGTACACGAAGAGCACACACGCAAGACGAGTGACCATAATTTTTTTCCCACAGTAAACGAAGGGGGTGGGTAGCCACCCTATTAATCCCCTCCCCCCTCACCAACACCCTCCAGATCCGCCACTGATTAACAGACCAGTGCTGGAAAGCACATCTGAGCATCTAGAAAAACAAATAATAATCAGTCCACAAAAAAAGAGACAGGAGACAAATAAACCAGGACATTACCTGCCACAACATTTAGTCTGCTTTATCAAGGCCTTCGCCCTGCACCCCCGAATACAGAACCTTTCTGTATCCACTCGCCCCAACCATGACTACTGGGTTAGTTTACCCAGGGTTGTCCACCACCTACAATAACTTAACCTTACGCAAAGATCTTATAAACACAAGATAGCGTTCTCCGCGATTTACGCGTGCAAATTCTGTAATAAGGCATGAATGGCGCCCTCTTGCTAAAAAGGAAACCTTTGACCGCTATGACCATACCTTACTGTGAACAGCAGAACAGGAACCATCTCAAATCCATGGCAACAGATAGGACGCCCTCTTCCAAAACTGATTACTTTTTCTCTTTGGTATAATAGCGCATGAATGACGCCCTCTTGCTAAATTGGAAACTTTTGAACCTTGACCGACGCTTCTATTTGTTACGCATAAATCGCGGAGAACGCTATCTTGTGTTTATAAGATCTTTGCCTTACGTTGAAATACTGTAGAGGGCAGCAACCATAAAAGTGGTCGATCATATTTTTTTTTGTACAAGGTTTATGTCGAAAGTCAATTTACCTTCGCGAAAATGGTATCGCCCAGGCTATTCTTTTGCATTAACGATTTTGCAATGTCTGGCTGCTTTTGCAAAGCGTAGCTGACCTCGCCTCGCTGCCGGTCTGCAGCAGGATGCAATTGGATTGCGTAGCGGCGCTATACGATCTTTGGTTCCGGTGTCCCGTTTCAAGTTTTGAATTCACAAACGAAGCGCCCATTCTAGTGCCGTCGTCTTGTAGCGAGTGTAAAGGAAGGAAGATTCATAGGCCTAAGAAAATTTGCCAAGTCACAGTGAAGTAAAAGTAAGTAATTTATACTTGTGTATAACTGTTATTGAATTCCCCAACTATACTACTGTGCTAGGCCTAATTCGCGGCCAAAACCATTGCATTCCCTGGGCCTAGGCCTAGATACGTAGGCCTAGGTAGGCCTTCTTGTTTAAGCATATGCTGGCCTAGGCCTAGTTTCTTGAACTCTCTGGCTAGGGGAATAAGCCAAGGCATATCCTACGTTTTTGTCTTATTATATTTTTCGCCGGTGTATAGGCTAGGCCCTGTCTACCTAACTAATGTCATTGTGACTTTGTGATGTAACTTTAGTATCTATTATAGGGGACCTGGCTAGCAAGCCCTTCCCACCCCCAAGCCTAGGGGGCCTATGCTGTCCATATATGATTATGAGTCCACATATACACCAG
Organism: Anneissia japonica; assembly: GCF_011630105.1. Taxonomy (NCBI): domain Eukaryota; kingdom Metazoa; phylum Echinodermata; class Crinoidea; order Comatulida; family Comatulidae; genus Anneissia; species Anneissia japonica. Next base: position 177 of record NW_022720794.1, on the reverse strand, counting down.
AACATAATGTCATTGTCAAAATATTGAATTCCCACATGATGGAGTGCATTACAATTCAAAGCTGTTTTCTGTTTCTCAAGCATAAAATACTACACTTTATTTAATGGAAGTGGTGGATATATTTACGTCGTCGTAAACAAATCAGTAAACGATATATTTACGTAAATGAAACAACGC
>NW_022720793.1:0-640 GCF_011630105.1 Anneissia japonica | reverse complement strand
ATACAAATAAATATAAAAATATATAAATAAACATATAAATAAATACTGTATATATAATATATATAATAATAATAATAATAATAAGACATTTTTAAAGCGCGCTAATGCATGCACAAGGCGGCCTCTAGGCGCTATAAAATACATAATAACAAGCAAATATTTTAAACAAGGGAATAGCATACATTAAATAGAAACATTTTTTTTAACATTAATACATTTAAAAGGTTCCAATTCTACGAAAGTTAAAAAGTACGGTGAGTGATACATTAAAAGCCAATGATAAAATATTGCCGGAAAAGGACGGTTTTTATAGCAGATTTAAACGCTCCAACCGATGTTATACATCTGACGTTGTCAGGCATAGAGTTCCATAGTGTCGGGCCGTAAACAGCAAATACTCGAGCACCAAAGGTGGTAGTCCTTGGGATTCCAGATGGTCGTTCGAGTAGATTCTGTGACGAAGAACGTAGTGTTCGTACCGGCTTATAGCGTTTGACAAAGCATGTAAGGTAAGATGGTCCCATGTCGTGCAGACATTTAAACACAAGCAACAAGATCTTGTACTTGATGCGCTAGCAAACGGGCAACCAGTGTAATTCCGCAAGAATTGGAGTGATGTGATCGCAGCGTTTAGTGCGTG
>NW_022720792.1:0-1135 GCF_011630105.1 Anneissia japonica | reverse complement strand
AGCGCGAGCACTGATGATTAGGGCTAGGGGGCCGCCAAGGGCCCCAGGTCGGGGTTCAGGTTTCCAGGGCCAATAAACTGTAATATTATTGTAAACCATTAAACTGTAATATTTTTAACATTAAGCCATTAAACTGTAATATTATTAACACATAACATAAAATATGTACATATCAAAATTATTATGTTTAATCTTTCTTTGTCGATGCTTGCATAAAACGTGATTTGGATCTAACATGATGATATTCATAAACAATCGAAATTCTCTGTAAACATTTAATGCTAAACATTTACAGAATGGACTTCCTCATGTTGTGGTCATATTAGACTGTAATATTATTATATAAGCATATACATATCAAATTTACTGGGGGTAGTAAAGTTCTCATGTCAGTGCATGCATAAAACGATTTCCTAATATTTTTATATCTGAGATTGGCAGACAAACTTCTCTATAGTGAATACTATATACTAATTTAACGAGTGGACTTCTTTGATTTAAGAAAATATATAATAATGTATATTGAGGTACGCAAAGTTTAGTAGGTTAGAAATTTAAAAGAGAGGATTTCCTTATGTTGTGGTCATATTAGACTAATAATATTAAAAACCATTCAACTTAAAACATATCAAAATTATTAAGTTAAACTTTCTACTTCAGTGCATGAATATAACGTAATTTTGGGATATATGAGAATTACATAACATTTGAGAATGTACTGAATATAAAATCTTAAATATTTTACATTTTAATCAGCAATCTATCAGAAATACAGGAATTGGTTATACTGTAAAGCCTTCAGAACCCCTGCAATACTAAAACTGGGAAAAGGCAGTGAATATTTCATTTTGATTTAGTGTAGATGTTTTTTACATATTTTAAATTTTATTTGAATTCTTTTTTATTTTGTATGGTCCATATGTTATATTTTCCCCACACAGATAAATGAATACCTGAACTGATATTTTATGGGTTTCAGATTATTATACAAAACAGATATCATAAATCATCATTGTCCGACTGTGTGCATTGAACATTCCCAACCGTAACTTGGCTACCGGCCTCGCTTCACACTTCACAACAAAGGGCATGTAAATTAATCTTGCACAGCTTCCTCCTCATCATCATCGTCTTC
>NW_022720791.1:0-536 GCF_011630105.1 Anneissia japonica | reverse complement strand
AAGTTTGAAGTTTTTCGGAAAAGTACTCGAAATATGACGGAAAGTCAAAAATTTGCACTAAGTTCTTAACTCGGCGAGATAAGCACTTTAATGCAAAAAGTGACAATGTTAAAAAGTTGAGTCAAAATGTAATTTTTTTTTGTTAGGCAAAGTGAGATAGCCTTTAACAAACACTATTCCAATGAAAGTTTGAAGTTTTTCTGAAAAGTTCTCGAAATATGGCGGAAAGTCAAAAATTTGCACTAAGTGCTCAACTCGGCGAGATAAGCACTTTTGTGCAAAAAGTGACAATTAGGGTTGGGGTTAGGGTAGTCAAAATGGAATTTTTTTTTGTAAGGCAAAGTGTGATAGCCTGAAACAAACACTATTCCAATGAAAGTTTGAAGTTTTTCTGAAAAGTTCTCGAAATATGGCGGAAAGTCAAAAATTTGCACTAAGTGCTCAACTCGGCGAGATAAGCACTTTTATGCTAAAAGTGACAATGTTAAAAAGTTGAGTCAAAATGGAATTTTTTTTTGTAAGGCAAAGTGTGATAG
>NW_022720790.1:0-777 GCF_011630105.1 Anneissia japonica | reverse complement strand
CAGTGCTCGAAAAGGAATATGTAATGTTTCTTTACATGTGATATTATTTATGTAATATATCAATATTATATATATATATATATTTGTATAAAAGATACATCGATATTTACGAGAAAGAATATATATATTACACTAACAATTTTTGTGTGTGTGTTACTCACCGTCAATATTAATATATTCTTTAGTTACAAATGTCATTCATATCAGTATTTTACAACACCAACAATAAAACAAGTCCACTTCATGAGTATTTTTTATGTGAAAATGTATGTTTGATAGAAAGTAAAACATATTTGTTTTAGTTGAGTACGGTAACTGTTTTTTGGAAACTTCAACTGCACTCCGCGGTGCATTCATGCAAGGCCGACACTAATTATCATTGTAATCATTAGTACTCTCATTTTTAAATTTTTATTTTATTTGACAAACTGATTTGCATGTAAATGGTAAGAAATCTTAGTCATAATAATAAAAGTTATTTATATTATCGATATTTTACTAGTAATGAAAACAAATTATATTGCTGAGTACGGCAAATTGAACTTGAAATTGAAATGATACAAGATATAGGATACAAAGGAGAAGGCTTTATAGTTATAACGTTATAAGCACACAGTCACGATATTATATGGTTCGTTGATACGACCCAGTTATCTCTGCAACAGCTCTATCGGGTTTCAGAATTTCAGTAGCACAACAAATCAACAAATTTACAATATATACAAATCAACAAATCAACAAATTCACAATATATGTATATAGGCCTATATATATATA
>NW_022720789.1:0-923 GCF_011630105.1 Anneissia japonica | reverse complement strand
ATCGGCACAGGTCTCCTATCGGCCTGTAGAAGTAAATTCTGCCTCGTCTGTCTTTCACGTAAAATGCCTTTCTTCCCATCTCGAAACAAAATGAAAGTACAATGAAGACCAATTGTTAAATATATAACAAATACAACGATAACTTAAAAATAATTACGCGCACACATGCGTATTTCTTGTTTTCCTTCTTTAATTCTTGTTTTTCTTTTGTTTTCGTAAACTTTCTCCTGAACGTTTGCAGCAGACTTTATTCCGACGTCCGGACGAACGCGACGCTGCGCGTTTCCGTTCGCTTGCAGATTCTTCCTGTGAATTCTGTAAGTTTCTTCGAACGTCACCCTTGCCGCCGCCTCCGATCTGCTTTGCACACTTCGCATCGGGAACGTTGAAAGCAATGGATCTGAAACGACAAAGAAAAAAAAAACAAATGCTATTAATGTTTTTTCCTGCTCGACCTCCAACAAAAAAAATACCGTCCGTCATGTCCAGCATCAAGCAACCCATAATCGATGGATCGATTCGAGCGTACGCTGTCGACCCCCGTTATCTGAGCGCCAACTTCGGTAGCGGAGCGAACGACGTGCGCGGAAAGCTCTACCCATCGTCGGACAACCCCAACGTACAGGAGGGACAGGTGCTGCTGGGAAGGTACAATTCCGTGACCGCGCGGGTCGGTTTCGTGCCGGGACCGAACGGCATGAACACTCCGACGCACGACGACGTGGACGACACGCGGAGGGACCGTCTGATCGAGGAGAGCAACATGGAAGATTACGCCGTGCTGGGAGTCGCCGGAACGGAGATGGCCGACTGGCCGAACGGCAAGCTCATCTCGGTGGTAACGCAATCTCCAAGCTACTTGTTCTTCAACACCGGATCGCAGACCATACTCGACGGACAGATGGTGTGCGTGAGATACCCGA
>NW_022720788.1:0-1209 GCF_011630105.1 Anneissia japonica | reverse complement strand
TAAACTTAAACGGAACAGTACAGAAAATGCAATAAGAATGACAAAATGAACTAAGTATCGTTTTTCTATATTGTTTGCATTAATTGTGTGGCCGTTTATTGTTTTTATGTTTATCTCGTTTTCCTATTACTAATTATATATAATTTATATATATATATATATATAATTTTTATATACAGTATTATAAATATACACACTTAGGCCTATATATGACAATCTTGAATTATATATATATATACATATATATATCTTACTGTTTTCCAAGAAATAAGTTCTGTACTGGACAAAGCTGGGCAGGTTGACATGCTTTATTTAGATTTTTCTAAAGCTTTCGACAGTGTCTCTCATAAACTTCTTATTTACAAATTACAATCTTTCGGGTTTCATTCAAATCTTTTGGGGTGGTTTAATTCGTATATCAATAATCGTTATCAAATGGTGGTTATAGAAGGGTGTAATTCTGATTGGCTTCCTGTTATCTCCGGAGTTCCCCAGGGCTCCATACTTGGACCGTTTCTGTTTCTTTTATTCATTAATGACTTGCCCAGCTCTGTCCACCATTCCACTATGGCAATGTTTGCTGATGATTCCAAGTGTTTCAAAGAAATTAAGTCTATGTCTGATTGTAGTAGCTTGCAAAAAGACATTGACTCTATCCACTCATGGAGTACTACTTGGGATTTGCATTTTAATATTTCTAAGTGTCAAATTATATCTATTACTAGAAAAAACAAAAATAAAATAAATTTTGATTATAAATTGAATGGTATATCTCTTAAAGTAGATGATTCTATCACTGATCTTGGAGTCAATACGGTATATCATCTACGCTTGATTGGAATGGCCATGTTAATAAAATAATTAGTAAATGCAATAAAAAGCTTGGGATGATTAAGCGAACCATAGGTTATGATGCTCCATGTAATGTTGCTAAAACACTCTTCTTATCACTTATAAGAAGTAATCTTGAGTACTGTAGTTCTATCTGGAGTGGTACATCCAAAAGAAATATAAGGAGTATCGAGGGTATACAAAGACGGGCTACTAAATTCATATTGCATTATCCTAACCTTGATTATAAGTTGCGCCTTTTGCAGCTTGACTTGTTACCGTTGTCTTTTAGACGCGAGATCAGTGATCTCTATATTTTTTTCAAAAGTTTTTATGGTATTTATGATATTTCTATTGATGATTACGTGCATTTTAATT
>NW_022720787.1:0-2204 GCF_011630105.1 Anneissia japonica | reverse complement strand
CTCTTTCCTAATAAGTAAAGTAATGATTTAATTATGTTCTAGTGATTATTAATTTTTAAAATTTAATCCTTGAATTCAGAAGCCTTGCTGATATAATTTATAGACAAAGTATAGACTATACAAATTAATGATTTTATTATGAATAATGATAGGCAAATTATTGATAATAAAACAGTTAATATATTATATATCAGTTATTGTTTTTATACAATTTATTGATTACCAATTATTGATTATACAAATGATTCATTATATTGTTAATTATATAATTTAATTTTTGATTAGATGCCAATAATTATTTGATTAAATAATTTTATAATAATAATTATAGTATTTATTAATATTTTAAATACTGGTAATTAATATATTGGTTATTAAGTAAATACTTACATCATGTGATTGGTTAACATTTTCTCCTTTGGAAATTACATTCTTGATGTCAGAGCAAATGTATTTTTTATTGGATAATACTTGATTGACTTTTATTGCGTTATTTGTAACCTGACAATCAGAAGAAATGATAATTAGATTTTGCAATATAATAATGTAACATACAATGGAGAGGAATCATGTTTTTAAACTCACATATGAAATTGGAAATTATGTTTTTATACCAAGTTTTTAAAAAGTTATCTACAATTATTGACATAATAAATTCACAAACTTTGGAAGTGGTGGCTTTGTACTTAGATGCTGCAGTTTTAGAACTCAATGCTTTGTGACCATAGTTTCTATGTTAGTTTTTTAGGTTTTTTTTTTTTTTTATGAAGCATTAGTAGATAATGTACTGCATAGCCTTTGTCTTGTAAGAAATCTACCACCTTTTTAATATTTTGGACAAAAGTAACTGCAGTACTATGTTGACAATCCATCCAGAATTCATTGATATGAAATATGCACTCTAAATGTTTCTTTACATGCAGTTTTTATACCAAAATCAAATGCACGTTTGTTCTTAAATCTACCAAAGTTTATGTAAGAATTTTTTTTTAGATTCAGATCTATTGCTCAAATGCTAAATTTATCATTAATAGATTTTATTTACACTTTCTATTGAACCTATATTCAAATAGCCAAGTCTAGAGAAGTGCCTAAAAGATTGTAACAATGTGATGATGGGTTTTCTTAGTGGTGATGTCATTTCTGTAACTGGTTTCCAACTTCTTCAGTCTGATTAGTTGATATTTGTTTCAATGTGGTCGGTTAATGTTTAATCCAAACTGATAAATTGATCATTTATTGTAGATGAGACTAATAAATAGTGGCAATAGTGCAGAAACTACTAATGTGTTTGTTTTTACTGTTGTCAGGTGTCGGCATGATGTGAGCAAGAATGTCTTAATTCACTCAGTTTGAGGTACACATACACATGTGGGCCCGCTGGCTGCATGTGGCCTTATTTTTTTGTGGCCTGTGAAAATGAATAAAAAATCCTGGGTGCGGCCGCCAACCATCTTTTTTTTGTTTTTTACGGCCAGACACTAAAAAATAAAGCGGTATAAAGCAGTGCATGAAGGTTTTTGGAAGCGTACTGGAAACATAAAAGTTTAGGCGTGGCCCTCTGTAATAAATAAAAAATTCATATATATAAAAAATTCATATATATAAAGCATAATGATAAGTCCATGTGTGTTTCGTCGAAATGCAACTCAAAAGTAAAGACAATAAGATTGACTTGGTACACTTGAAACACTAATTTTATTATTCATATGAATATGTCAGCCTGTCCTCAGGCCTTCTTCAGCATGAGTGACAAACATCATGTAAGTTGGCTGCTACAAAAATCTTGATATAATAGAAAGAATAAATTGATTGGTCTAAAATTTTAACAAAGTATAATGCACATGGTGATAAAAAATGCTAGGAGGCGGAGTAAATAAGGAATAAAATAATTTGGAGGTATAATAGTAATGAAGCTGATTGTGTGGGAACGTGGACCCCAGTCAACAATTCTAAGGAAGGGGATAAACAAAAATTAAGCTTAAACAAGTGAAGTATAAACGGTACTAAAGTAATAATTAAGAACAGTTTAAAACAGAGGTAAAGATACGGAAATGAAAAATATACAGTAAAAAAATGTATATACAGATATATATATATATATATATATATATAAAGACAAAAAATGAGAGGTTCAATAGTAGCTTTGATTAGACATATTTATTACTATTTAGTTTCGTGCTACACATACATGGTGCAGCACT
>NW_022720786.1:0-1381 GCF_011630105.1 Anneissia japonica | reverse complement strand
TATTATTAATAATAATAATAATATTTTGAAATATTTTCAACACAAAAAAAATTGTGTAACTTTTTTGTGTGATAATTTCTCATTTCAAAGCTGCAAGAACTCTTAAAGTATATCACTTGTTTCCTCTCATGTTGTAAGCAGGCCCTTTTAAATTTTCATGAATTTTAATACTTCATTCTCATTGCAAAATGTTGCTGCATCAAAATTGTATACATGCGATTCATAACACTTACATTATGCTAACTATTTCACATTCAGACAGATTTCACTTACATTACAAGACAGGTAGGTGCCTACTTCATCAAGATTGCATTTTAATGAATTATGGGTTCCTTCTTCCACTGCTTGCTTTCTGGATTTTCTAATGTAAGATGATAATGGAAGATTAGATGATAACTTAAAAGGAGTACAAAGAAATTACACATACATAAAATAATATACACAATACCATACACATAGTGATTTAGTTATTAAACATAATTATACAACAACAAAACAATCAGGTTTGGTTAGCATTTTAGACAACCGGTCACAGGATGTTTGCATTTGTTGTTGTATTAATTTATGAAATAGTTTAATTTATTAAATAGTTTTAATTTTTATGTGTTTTCTAATTCACAACAAGTGTCAATGTTATTTAAGGAAGAAAAGGAAATTAATTGATCATCCATCTCATAATATGATTTAATAAGTGTTGTTCAGACTAAATTCAAATTGGAGAATAAGAAATATAGAACAATTGAAAAAAAGATGAATTATGGACATAAATCATTGGACGGAATGTACAGTGCATAAATAACTCAATGAAGCCTGAGAGACAGGTAGATATATTGAATAATGAATTAACTTCCGTTTGTGGTTTAAGCTGTGGTGAAATATTGGTCAACAACAACCTAGCTCGTGAAACAACCAACTGGATAGCTTGCGAAGAGGCAAAGTTGAAAGCAGTAGGCCAATTGTGAAAAAAAACCAAAAATTCTGAAAATAAAAGAAAAAAGCAAATTTTTAAGGGTTTTGATATATAGGATATAGAATTTCAGAGACGTTTTCGTTTCTGTTCCTTGGCACGTATTGGACTATGTTGTCTTTTTCAACCAGTTGATATATGTAGGTGGGTGGCTGAAGTGAAAGTACTATAAAAGGAAATATAAAAAGATATAAGAAACTTAACAATTTTTAAGGCGAATAAAATATTAATAAAGCCAGTCTATCAGAGAGAATTAACAATTTTGAAATGTAATAAATTGCTAATAAAGCCGATTCAATCAGAAAGAATCTTATCACTGTCTGATGTGTATATAATTTTTCATATAACTTTTTTTTTTGCAATAGCTCTGACCCAGATTGTAATTAAGATGGCATTCCATAGATGATAGGTTTA
>NW_022720785.1:0-799 GCF_011630105.1 Anneissia japonica | reverse complement strand
AATGTGTAGATGCTGAAGCTTAAACAAACAGAAGATTTATAAATTTTCGAGTTAAGCTTTATGAACTGATGCTAATAAAAGACATGGGCTAAGAATGATACCAATAGTAATGTTGTGGTTCAATATGGAAGATGTTAAGAGAAGGCAGGTACAATCTCCTTGTGTGGTTGAAACTCGGCACAGATGGTAATCAATAGACACCGTATCACTGTATATCATTCAACACTTTATTCACTCATAATCAACTAAACAACAAAACCCTGAAGTTAGAATTGGCTTACAAAACTTCAGTTACTAACCTAACGCCAAGCTAACAGCACATTAATCAATCATTATGGACTTCAGAACTACATATTGCCAATTAAGCAAAATAACATGTGCAGTGGTCGCTAACATCTGTGTATTTGCTTGGATATGCAAACACAGAACACCTGTATCTGCATATATGCAAATACAAATGGAAGGAAGCTACCAAGAAGATATGCAGTGCCCTCAACATCACACATCCAAAACACATCATCACAGTAAAATATGAGAAGAATTTAAGTGATCATTTAAGGGAAAAAAATTTAAAAATTATATTAAAACATTGTGAGTACAGTATAATGAAGGAGAAGGTCAAAGTGACTTTCATTGAGTGGCAGTGTTATATACGAATACTAATGACATTGAAAATTATCTTTATTAAAATAATAATTTAAAAAATATAAAATAAAACTTACTTCTCCATCAGATCTCTTGCGTTTTCCATGGATACGAAGACTTGTTCGTACGCGGCTTCTTTTGATCATTGGAGAAA
>NW_022720784.1:0-566 GCF_011630105.1 Anneissia japonica | reverse complement strand
TGTACTGTCATTTCCAACCGAACAGGTAAAAACACTTAGCTATACTACATAAAACTACAACATTGTGTTAGTTATCGAAAGTTGAAAGCTAGAAAGTTAATAACTTGATTAATAGGTTTTCATGTATTTTTTAAATTTTACTACAAATCTTTCACAATGAAACCTAAAGTATCTGATTTTAAAAAGTCACTTCTTGGATTGTATAATTTAAAAAATGTTTAGCATTCTATTTACGTTTAGAAAAGAAACCAACAGATATTTGGCCATATTCCTAATGTACACATTATTTCTGATGATATGATTATTGCTACAGAGAATGAAGCGGAACATGATGTTACAATACACAGGGTGATGGATACAGCCAGGAAGCATAACTCAAAATTTAATGGGAGCAAACTCAAGTATAAACAGTCTGAGTTGGTGTTTATGGGAAACATTGTGAGTGCCGATGGACAAAAGCCTGATGAAGACAAGGTTAGAGTGATTAAAGAGATGCCTGATCCGCAATGTAAGTCTGATTTACTACGCATAATGGGGATGCTTAACTATCTCTCTCAATTTATACC
>NW_022720783.1:0-511 GCF_011630105.1 Anneissia japonica | reverse complement strand
GGTCAAAGGGCAATGATATGTCCAATTCACACAATATCTATAAAGATTGAATTATTTGCAAACAAAATAAACCATTAATATGTAATCTAATCAGACAATTAATTAATGTCCCAAATACTTGCGAAAAAAATTTGTGATTCGGGTGAGAATCGAACCCATGACCTCCAGATAACTGGCCTGGTGTCATAACCAATAGACCAGCCAGCTTTCGCTTACTGAATAGTGTTGAATCTGGTCCCCAAGTAGCAGAGGGTACTGCAGATAATTATTCCTAGATATAATCATAAGTATAAGTAGTAACTTTGTAGAGTAACTTCAACTTAAAGTTGATTATTATTGGCTCATAATAGGCTAATATGGACAGCAAAGACTATTGGCCACACATGGACAGAAAAGACCATTGGCCACACATGGACAGAAAAGACCATTGGCCACACATGGACAGAAAAGACCATTGGCCACACATGGACAGCAAAGACCCATGGAAAACACATGTCCAGCAAAGATCCTT
>NW_022720782.1:309-1728 GCF_011630105.1 Anneissia japonica | reverse complement strand
TAAAAGAGATCGTCTCGACGTGTACCTAAAACAGTACGAACGTCTGAATCTATCCGAAGCAACGTTAAAAGTTAATCGCTCCGAGGCAACAGAAACAGGCAGTAAATCAAGACGATACAGGAGCCACCGTCCACAAAGCTACAATGGATCCTAGCCATTTAATTTGTCCTTACGACGTTAGCCACACAGTAAAAAGGACGAAGTACATTCAACATCTGATTAAATGCAGAAGAAACTACAACGGTCCTGCCTTAATAAGATGCCGATTTTGCAAGACGGAAATGCAACCGAAGTACTTGGATCGTCACGAAGATGATTGCGATGAGAAGGGTTTAGATCTTGAAATGTAAGTACGATAATTTAAATAAATTGATAACGATTTTCGTTACGTGAATTTTTACTCAAATAATATTTCCTTTTTATTCTTCTTCTTTCACGCAGCCTGCCCAAGTACGTACGAATTCCGTCCGAAAACCTACTGTAAGAACCGCAGAAGAAACACGTCTACCGGTTCATCATCGAACTTCTGAGCACCACAGTTTTGGAGCAAAGAAAAGCTTAAGAAATAATCCGTTATCCGAAATTGATATTAATATTACAATTGAAAGTTTTTAATAAATGATAGAAAATAACTATAAGTATGTGTCGGACTTCTATATTTTAAAGTCTGAGTATAATGATGATAATAACGATAAAGGTGGTGATGAAAGGTGCTGATGAAGATGATTAAGTTCGCTCATTTACGACGAAGGACAACGACGATATGACGTTATGTCAACCGACCGTTAAAACGGAACAGTTGTTGTAAATTTTAAGTGCGTCTTTGATTGATGATCAGAATAGATGTTTGAGAGAATAAAAAAAATATAGTGTTTTGCCTAGTTGATTCTTGAATCTCGATGAGTTGACACGTTCATCCACGCAGCGTCCTAACTTAATGCTGCTAAATTAAGGATCTGCATTCAACATCATCACCAAAATCATCATTCTCATCAGTACGTCATTTGTAACAATTATAACAAAATAATGTATTACTACACCTTATTTATTTTTTTTATGTTTTAATGCATACTTCCATCACGACATTTGTACAAAATTACAAAACACACGATGATATTAAGTCTCAATGCTTAATAGTTTCCTATGTAATGATATATATTTGCGATTAGCCTTTTACTACAAATAAACCAAGTAACTTCAGATTTACTTTAAAAATAATTTGTAGCTAACGTATTACAGTATAATGATCGTTAATGAGACCGATGACGTCGTTGGCCTATCCTAGGAAGTAAACAGACCCATTACGTCATGCGTTCCTACGTTTGCCTTAGGTCTGTAACGATGACGTTATCGATACCGAGCTAAACTCTACAAAATAGGTACTCTCGTTGAATTCGGTCGGCAGTTACAGCATTATGT
>NW_022720782.1:0-265 GCF_011630105.1 Anneissia japonica | reverse complement strand
AATATAAACACATTTAGGCGTGATTTCAATTTTCTTAGTTTTTTATTTATTAATTCTCAAATCAGAAAATTAACACAAAAGTGGTTCAACATTTGAAAACTTTCGTCCCCTCCTCAACTTCGCATCTCCTCAGTCGCTGCTCGATCCTTGCCCTGCACACGTAGCACTTCGTGGTGAGGTGCGCACAAGTCTCGCACGACAATGTGTTCTCCTCGGACAATTCCTCCCTAGGTATGCAGAGAATCTCGTCCATAGCTTCGGTCAC
>NW_022720781.1:0-1048 GCF_011630105.1 Anneissia japonica | reverse complement strand
TTGTCGGCGCACGCATTCGCATCCGCCAACGTCATCGTGACCGCAGCTCCCCAACAGTTGATCGAACCGACGGCGTGATGACGTCATCGTGTCACCCTCTTTGGATTGGCCGAGACCCCGCGACGTCATCGTGTCACCCTCTTTAGATTGGTCGAGACCACGCGACGTCATCGTCATTCGAGCCGTCGATCCTCGCTATATAAACCGGCGCCGGCGTCCCGAGATTCACAAACAGAAATGGAGGACTGCGAGACTAGAACAGCTACTGAATACATTGAGTTCTTCAATGCTCTAGAGGACATAAGCTTCGAGCAGATGTCGGGAGACCAAGTCCTCAGGACGGCGATGATGACATTGGACGATCCCAACTCGCCCATGTACAGGGTGGAGAGTCCAACCGAGTATTCGAAGGCGGCTGATGTGGAACAACCTGCATCGATGGAAATTGCTGTGGAACCTGCGTCGATGGAGACTGCTGCGGAACCGACTGTGGAACTGGAACCAGTTGTGGAACCGGCTGTAGAACCGGTTGTGGAACCTGCATCGATGGAATCGGCTGTGCAACATGCATCGATGGAAGCTGCTGCGGAACCGGCTGCGGGACCTGCAGCGATGGAAACTGCTGCGGAACCAAATGCAATAATCGACGTGAAAGGGAGTCTAAACAAACTTATAGACCTTTGCCGAGAAAACCTTCCTTATTCCCAGGCCTTCGGGAAGATGATAGAATTCCTGACGAGAAGGAAAGCGAGGCCCTACGAGATGCCGACACTTCTCTTTTGCCGAGACGAGGAGAGCGGATCGCCGTACGTCCTGGTGTCCACGGTTCTGGAAGCATTGAAACTCAACAACGCTTACGTCGAAAACAGCTTGATGAGGACGTTCGGCCAAAGGAACAGGATGAAGCGGATGGAGGAGACGGGAAGGCAGGACGCAGAAATCGGCGTGAAATCGCAAAACAGACATTTCGTGGCGGACTTCGTCGGAGCCGAACCCAGAGATCTTCCGACGCCCATAGTGACATGCAATAACCAAGAGAACGGACAGA
>NW_022720780.1:0-753 GCF_011630105.1 Anneissia japonica | reverse complement strand
AGAATTAAAAACACCGGGGGACAAGGGGAAAATATCCACCTTTGGAAAATCTTTCTCCACCCCTTAAATGCATCCTCTGAAAGTGCCTAAAATTCTCAAATTCTTTGCGCGCATTTCTTGTTACGGTAGGCCAATTTCCTCTATAAATTGCACATTTTAGGGAGTTTTCATCAATTCCGACGAAATTAGGATTAAAAACACAAAAATATTTTGCGCGCTTGGCGCGCATTTTTTAGGGCTTTTTAGTTTTATCCTTTTAAGTTATTTAAATACATAATAGTCCCAGACTCAAGAAAGACGAATTTTAAGATAGATCATTTAAACCTAAAAGAAGGGCCTCAATGTGTTAGATGGTGAAAGAATATGTTTGTAATAAATAAAACCATGATGAAAATGCTTATATTTAGTTTCAAACACACGTGTGTGGCCGATATTATAAATAAGATAAGCCCTATGTCGTATTGTTTTCTATATGGGGAGTGGGGTGGGGGGGGGTGGTATGGTAAATTACTAACCGGGAAATGAGGATTGGTTGTTGCTGCTGCTGCTGCTGATGTTGTTGTTGTTGTTGTTGTTGTTATTATTATTATTATTATTATTATTATTATTATTATTATTATTATTATTATTGTTATTATTATTATTATGTTGTAATGATGTTGTTTGTACTGTTCTTTAATTTTATTAAAGAGGGCCCCTGAATACTCAGTTAACCTACTGGGCTAAACTAGAAGGGTTACCCTCTTTAAAGAT
>NW_022720779.1:0-899 GCF_011630105.1 Anneissia japonica | reverse complement strand
ACCTACGAGCAGGCTACGAGTGGTTACGCGCAGATACGAAGCGATATTTCACGACTGTACTGTATGTTAAGAGAAGGGGTAGGTCGTCCAAGGAGGTAGTTAAGGCCCATGTTCGATCTGCCGCTGCTTCTCGCCGTTCGCCTTCATCCTCTTCGGCTTCTGAAGAGGATGGGGAAGATGATGAAGATACCTACCGTAAAGTTAGGCAAGTGGGGGAAGACCTAATAGGGGTGGCAAATCTAGCTAACGGGGGGAGGGCTGTTACGAGTGCCACGACCCGGGCCACTACAAGAGAGATTGCCCCTTGCTTAATCAAAAGCAAATCAAACAAGTTGGGGGTAAGGAGGAGGAGCCTTTAAACGAATAGAGGTTGGGGGCGATGGCCAGCTGCCCGACCCTCCTTTTAAGTCAGGCCAACCATCTTCAATTGGTACTTTAAGATCAGGGGTTCAGAGTCAATCAGATTCTTCATGTATGGGATTAACTAAAACATATAGTTTTCCAGTAGAATCGCCGACTAGCCTTGATAAATCAGGTAACCTGCAGGCAATTGCATCTCAAGCGACTGAATCTGTGGGCGTATCTAACATTTGTCAAGAGCTAAAAAACTCTGAGACAGAAATAATAATTGTAAGTCGGGTAAGTTCTGCAAATGCTTTACACGCAACTGCTCATGTAAATAATGTACCTATCAACGTGGTTGTGGACACGGCAGCAGATTACACCATATTCTCAGATAAAATGTATTCTAGCCTTAACCCTTTACCACCAGTTGTAGCTAAGCTCTCTTTTACTCTAGCTGGAAGGGGGACTACAATGCCGGGTTATAAGGTGGGACCCGTTAAGTTTAGGCTTGGGTCTAGTGAATACACTGAATTCTTTTATGTAGCCCCTATCAA
>NW_022720778.1:0-594 GCF_011630105.1 Anneissia japonica | reverse complement strand
GTGATCAACGTGGAAGGCCTTGTGCAAGTAGCAGACATGTTACAAGCAAGGCTTCATTATTGCCTCCTGTCCTGCCTAAGAAAACACGAAGACCAGCTCCACATAACATGAAAGTGTGTGTTGCAAAAAACACTGGTTTAGGAAAGACACATGGCAAGAAGTAAACTCTATAATGATGATCAAATTTACATCAAAACGCGTTATATATATATTTTTTTTTTTTTTTTTTTAAGCAATTAATTCAAAGCCCCAACGCAACTTTGTTTTACAAACTTTGATTTTGCTTTTTCGAGAAATGACTTAGTATTACACTACTGTAAATATAACATAAGCCAGTGATCACCCATTTATCTGTGAACATTTAGGATTTTCCTGAAGGGTGCAGTAGTATTGTCAGGCACACAGAGTTGTCATTTTCCCACACAGAAGCATTGTCTTAATTAGTTTTAAATTCTATAGACTGATGAAAATGTGTGCTTTGTGTCATCAGTCTTACTCACTGCATACTATAGTATCCACTGAACAGTTGGCCTTGCTAAATTTCAGTTACATGTTGCATAGATAGTTAAATTATTGCTATATTACTCTACTCAT
>NW_022720777.1:0-1112 GCF_011630105.1 Anneissia japonica | reverse complement strand
TTTAACAAATTCAGTAAAAGATCAAACTTTGACCAATGAGTGCCCATCGTCAGAGCGCTATCATATGTTACATTGTAACACGTCTTTAGCTTGAGATATCACTCATGGAGCTCAATGACCGAACAGTGACTATTCTTCAATAAACAATGTGATGGTGTAGTGCAGGCAACAGGGCCTAGTAAAGGTCCAGACATGTTTTCGTAGCCATGTGTCATTTCTTAATGTCTAAATTATTTAATAATCTTTAATCTCAGTATATTATATCTGGTTTCCAAATAAAGATTTATATACAAATAGTATGTAGTACCAGGAAAAAAGTTAAATTACATTTCACTGTTCCTTGGTTGTACAAGACGCTCTATTTCGATAAAATGTATTGGCTAGTTTAGGACCAATGTTTACAAAATAATTATATTTCTTGATCATTAGATACTTGTTCGCCCGTTTCGGAAACCACATTCAGTGTATCGAGGTAATTTTCAGCATCAGTAGACTTCTCTCCAGTACCACGCTACTGTTTTCCAATATTTTGCCACTACAATTTTTACAAATACTTGAATAATTTTACAAAATAAAGTTGTTCAGTCTTTCTGAAAACTCTGGTTAGTATATTTCTTTATTTTATATATTTTGAGAAAGTCTCGGAATTAAATTTTCTTTTCACACACTTCGAATACATTAAATGTATTCAACAAAATTATTGATAATTTTATTTATTTATTTTTTAAAATTTCTGTACTGCTCAAGTAAACCAAGGTCCCTATAAGAATTTCATTTTACTTATCAATCGATAATTTTAGCAACAAGGATTTAGCATGGGCAACATTGTTTAAGTTTTATTTAATGACGAGTGAATGCACCCCTCTCCCCCCCCCCCGCATGTCATCCAGGCGCACACGAGTGAATGCACCCCTCTCCCCCCCCCCCGCATGTCATCCAGGCGCACTATTTCTAAATTATAATTTTTGTAATTGGTAAAGCGTAAAATGGAAGGTATTGTATATGATAATGCCAATAATGCTTTTATAATGTTTCCGCAGGGAACGACCATTCACACGTGAAACAGAAAATGCATTTTGTTAATCGTATGGCATTTGAACTGACTATTTAAT
>NW_022720776.1:0-898 GCF_011630105.1 Anneissia japonica | reverse complement strand
TACTAATATCCCTCATGAAAAAGGTGTTAATGCGTGCATTTCAAATTACAAACAAATTCGGGGCAAAACCCTATCTAAATCACATCTACGTGAACTTATCATGCTGAATCTGACCAATAATAACTTTGTTTTCGGTGACGGTCATTACCTTCAAATTCATGGCACAGCGATGGGCACTAAAATGGCTCCATCTTTTGCTAACTTATTTATGGGACAATTTGAGGCCAATTTCCTGTCCCTACAGCCCAAGAAACCAGATGTTTGGTTTCGTTATATTGATAATATCTTTATGATCTGGACCCATGGTGAAGATAGTTTGGATACGTTCCTATTGAACATTAATTCGGCTCATCCCACAATCAAATTCACTGGTAACAAATCCACAAGCAGTGTAGATTTTCTGGACATCACCGTGACCATGGAAAATGGTGCACTCAAATGGTGCACTGATCTCTTCCGTAAACCCACGGATAAGCCTATGTACCTGTTCCCAAGCAGCTGTCATCCCCGCACTGTACAAAAAACATTCCGTACAGCCAAGCATTGCGCATGAGACGCATTTGTTCTTCGGATTTAGATTTTCAGAATCGCATAGAAGAGCTATCCGGACATCTCCGGAATAGAAATTATCATCGAGGACCCATTGAAAATGCTATAAAAAAAAAAAGCAAAGGACATACCTCGTGCTCAAACACTGACGTACAAACCATGTCAACGATCGACCAGAGTGCCACTGGTCACAACCTATCACCCTAGGTTACCACCACTAAGGGCTATAAATTCAGAAACATATGCCCATTCTACAGACCACAGAACGTCTTAGGTCTGTTTTACATACACCTCAGGCAGAGCCGGACACTCGGAAATGTCGCCAAAGTCTGAGAAAGCAGAAGCAAAA
>NW_022720775.1:0-3182 GCF_011630105.1 Anneissia japonica | reverse complement strand
TCTGCGCATGTGTATAAAATGGTATTTATTTCCGAAAACACTATGCCAATCTACAACAAGCGTCGTCTAAATGTAATAATTAGCACGTTGAAATAGGCTAGTAAATAAGTTTAACTGGGTTCGTAAATAATATTGGCCTCAAAATATTGTGGCCGAGACATGAGCCGATTAAACGTAGAAATAGGAAACCTAGAAATATAGTAAAAACGCTGAATAGTACTCCAGCGTCGCGACATGCCGATGTTGGTACGAGTAGGTTAGTCTACAAACGTCGCCTACAGTAATTGATTTTACCAGGCAGAACGAAAGAAGGAACTCCGCTTTTCAGTTGTCTTAGGCGATTGTTTTTTTGACAAACAATGACCTTTCAGAGGTCAAATTGCTTCGCAGCAATAATAATATAATGATAATGATGATAATATTATACTTTTGTGCTTTGAATGTTTTGTATATTTGTATTTGTTTTTCCCATTTTGTGGGTATTTTCTGAATAAATTTGATTAACTTATGAGGATGATGCTAGTAATGATAAATGATAATGATGCCAATGTATTTCATTTATTAATTCATTCTGGGCATTGTATTCAATTATTCATTTTAATTATTCATTTCATGTTTTTTCTTCATCTCAATGTAGAGGTTCTATATAAACGATATATTACGCATTTACAATGTTTAACAAACTAATTTCTTAACATGAGTTTCCACACTCTAGAAATCACATGATCTTAATATTGTTGTCATTACCATAGTAATATATCATAGAGAAAATACAACATGGTAATATAAATATCCTTTCTGACTTTTTTGATTAAACATACTGTAGAATATGAATATTGTAAACTATAACTTTTTAAGTATCAACGTCCATTGTGGCAGCAATATTGAATACTAGTATCTGCCAGAATATTTACATTCAGAGGAAATGATCAATTGTAAGCTAAGGAAATAGATAATCTTGGATGCACCTGATTGCAGCCAGTGATTCAGGGTGCTTGTATAATCACGACAGGAAGTGATCCGATGATTAATAAAGCCTAGACTAACTAACTATTATGATAACCTGATGTAGAGATACGTATCATCTCACTATTTTCCTGGTAATGTTTCAGGTAATTTGTTGTCTTCGCGTTTCCTTCCTCCTTTGATACCCTAATTGTTTGAGTTGAATTAAATTGGATAAGTGGACAATTAGATGACCGGAGGGTTGTGGTTTTAAAATCATGTCGATAACACCGACATTTTCTAAAATGAGATTCCATGACAAAAATCAATTGAAGGCACCACATGAATAATGAGCTGTGTACAACTGCTGCCAAGTTCTGCTATTACTGTAGCTGTCTTGTCAGAGCACCTGGTGTCTTTTTTTGGTGATGTGTGGTCCAAATTTCATTTATTTGTCTCCAAAACATTAAATTTTACAAAAATGGCAAAGAACAAGCATGTGAACATAGAAAAAAAAAACTAAATCACTGTCGAGTGCAGGCCCTTCCACAAAAAGACAAATGCATACGATATAAAATTTTTATTGCAGACAAAACATTTTAAAATATACATATTTCAAGATGTGTAAAGGGTTTACCCTGGTGTACTTGTCCAAACAGCCCCCCTACGAGACAAACCACATTTAGTTTGCATTGCTTTAACAGATAAATCAGTCACAAAGTTACCTTTAGGGAAGACGGATGTTACTATAGAAGCTAATTGAGACAGTCTATAGGTTTATATAAATTTAAACTCCCTTGCATTACATATAGTTCATGTCATGTTTTGTACTGTAATGGTGATGGTTTCTACTCTAGATAAATTCTGTATTTATATTATTTGATATGCTTTAAAATTATGGGAATATAGATATATAGAGTAATGTTCCCAAGGTTTTTCTCCTATAGGATATGTCATGATTTCCTTTATGTAAAAATAATCCTTTCCTCTTATAGTTATTGACTCGTCTGTGTAACCACCAATCACCAGCGGACGAGCTAGTTCGGCGTGACGATCTAACGCTACTATTCAGCGCCATCACAAGCTGTTGTCCCCCTCACAATCTGCCATGGAGGAAAGGGGCTGCGGAAGTGCTGATCACAATTTCACGGATGGGCCT
Organism: Anneissia japonica; assembly: GCF_011630105.1. Taxonomy (NCBI): domain Eukaryota; kingdom Metazoa; phylum Echinodermata; class Crinoidea; order Comatulida; family Comatulidae; genus Anneissia; species Anneissia japonica. Next base: position 1,078 of record NW_022720775.1, on the reverse strand, counting down.
TGATCAAAATGTTGTACAATATATTCATAGTAAGTTTACAGTGTGATAAACATGGATAATGTCATGATAATGAAGTCATGCCTATTTCATATCTTTATGTAACTCCCACAATACTCAATTCTTTCCTTTCCCCTGTGGCAATTCTATCCTCATTCTTAAAGTCAGGCTCCGGAGGAAAACAATTTTTTGATATGTTTTAGAACTGATTTTTCTAAGACAGAAAAAAGTTGTTTGACGAAAAACTGGGGAACGGTGAATGAGATACAGATTTTTTAACTTAACTGCCCATTTTTACACCTTATTCCCCCAGTTTTTAAATATTAAAAAATCTGTATCTCATTCACCGTTCCCCAGTTTTTCGTCAAACAACTTTTTTCTGTCTTGGAAAAATCAGTTCTACAACATATCAAAATATTTTTTTCCTCCGGAGCCTGACTTTAACTTATCACAGCTAATTAATAACCAACGCCCTTCTTCTTGTATCCTCAATAATCTCCTCTTAAGATATTAATTAAAGCCTTAAAATTTGACATCCTAATACATTTTGTTGAAAGTGCTTTGTAAATATGAATTTGTTTTATTATTATTCAGTTATTATATTTTATTGTAAGTAAATTAAAGTAGATAATAGGACCTGATGGCTCATGAAGCAGTCAAACTCTTGAATCCATTCTAATTCTAACAGACCTGTGGTGGGGTCCTTCAACTCTAGTTGCATTTATGGTGGTGAAATTTATGAAATGAAGACATAAACTTCATAGGAGTCGTTTTTTCAGCGTTTTTTAGAGTACAAATCTTACTGTTTTCTGTGATTGTCGTCAATTTGCCTATTTTTCCTGATAAAACTAATCAGTGTTCCTCAATAATATTTTGACGTGATTAATCATTTGCGATGATACAGTATATATTATTTATTGGCTAACTAGGTACTGAATTTATTTATATGAGTATAAATCCTATTAGTAATTATAAATAGAGAATATTTCTCTGTATTCAAACAGGATCTGAAATTGTCAGTCCATTATTAAGAAGAAATATTTCACTAATTAACCCAAAGCCTGTTTGTTGTTATTAAATT
>NW_022720774.1:0-1764 GCF_011630105.1 Anneissia japonica | reverse complement strand
AGGTCGGTTGGCGAGTCGCGAACAAAAATTATTCCAGTTTCAGAAAATTTTCACAAATTTCGAGTGGAGGACACGTCTGTCTTCTCGACGTCCGCGTACTCGTGGTCGGTCGGCGAGACGCGGACGCGAGTGTGTACTCGAAGTCCTTCCTTGTACTCGACGTCCGCGTACTCGAGGTCGGTCGGCAGGACGCGGACGCGAGTGTGTACCCGAAGTCCTTCCGTGTACTCGAGGTCGGTTGGCAGGACGCGGACGCGAGTGTGTACTCGTTGTCCGTTCCGTGTACTCCACGTCCGTCTGCTTGACGTCCGCGTACACGAAGTGGGTCAGCGGGTCGCGAACGCGAGTGTGTACTCGACACCCGTCCGTGTACTCCACGTCCGTCCGTCTACTCGACGACCGCGAACGTCAAGTACGCGTACACGAGGTCGGTCTGCGGGTCGCCGATGCGAGTGTGTACTCGACATCCGTCCGTGTACTCGACGTCCGTGTACTCGACGTCCGCGTACTCGTGATAGGTGGGCAGGACGCGGACGCGAGTGTGTACTCGAGGTCGGTCGGGACACAAATTTTTCCAGTTTCAGAAAATTTTTCCAAAGTTGAAATTAGAAACTCGTCTTGTCTGCCTTAACGGCGTACGCGACGGCGGTGGTCGAGTCGAGGACACGTCGGTGTACTCGATATCCGTCGGTGTACTCGACATCTGTCCGTGTACTCCACGTCCCTCCGTGTACTCCACGTCCGTCTACTCGACGTCCGCGTACTCGAGGTCGGTCGGCAGGACGCGGACGCGAGTGTGTACTCGACATTAGTCTGTGTACTCGACGTCCGTCTACTCGACGTACGTCCGTGTACTCGACGTCCGTCTACTCCACGTACGCGTACTCGAGGTCGGTTGGCGAGTCGCGGACACAAACTATTTCCAGTTTTAGAAAATATTTCCAAAGTTGAAATTAGAGACTCGTCTTGTCTGTCTTAACGGCGTACGTCGGGTCGAGGACACGTCGGTGTACTCGACATCTGTCCGTCTAATCGACGTCCGCGTACTCGTGGTTTGTCGGCGGGTCGCAGACGCGAGTGTGTACTCGACGTAAGAGCAGACTCGACAGATTTTCGAAAATTTCGAAAGTCCAGAGATCCGTGTACTCCATGTCCGTCTACTCGACGTCCGTGTACTCCAAGCGACCCACTTCTACTCGACGTCCGCGTACTCGACGTCCGCGTACACGAGGTCGGTCGGCAGGTCGCGGACGCGAGTGTGTACTCGACATCCGTCCGTGTACTCCACAACCGTCTACTCGAAGTCCGTTTCGGGCCGCGGACTAAAATAATTTCAAGTTTTAAAAATGTTTTCCAAAGTTGAAATATAGAGACTCGTCTTGTCTCCCTTAACGGCGTACGCGAACACGGTAGTCGAATCGAGGACACGTCGGTGTACTTGGCATCCGTCCGTGTACTCCACGTCCATCTACTCGACGTCCATCCGTGTACTCGACGTCCGTCTACTCGACGTCAGTCCGTGTACTCCACGTCCGTGTACTCCACGTCCGCGTACTTGTGGTCGGTCGGCTGGTCGCGGACGCGAGTGTGTACTCGATGTCTGTCCGTCTACTCGACGTCCGTCCGTCTTCTCGACGTCCGCGTACTCGTGGTCGGTCGGCTGGTCGCGGACGCGAGTGTGTACTCGATTTCTGTCCGTCTACTCGACGTCCGCGTACTCGAAGTCGGTCGGCGGGTCGCGGACGCGAGTGTGTACTAGACATC
>NW_022720773.1:0-680 GCF_011630105.1 Anneissia japonica | reverse complement strand
AATTTAACTAACTTAACTAAACTTAGTTTAGTAATTCAATTTCTCAACAACTATTTTTATGTTGGTCTATATTTTCCCCCCAGACACCAAGGCAAATTCATAAACACATACAATAATGTGAGTTTTAGCAATATCATTGAAATTAACAACATCTCCTACAACATGTACATATTTCATTACTTTAACAATCTTTAATATTTCCTTGGTAACACCATGGTAACACCAACATTATGTGTGGCTCACATGTTACAGATTATAATTTCAGCATGGAAATAATATGGTGTAGTGCGTATTTGACGGTAATCGGAAGTTCTTGGGTTCGAATTCCGATGGGGACATACGTACATACACACATACACACACATTTATACACATATACATATATACATATATAGAATATAATATAACGTAACAGTAAAGAAACTCAAATACGTAAGATGTTGACTTTAGAAACACTAAAATTTATTAGGCGAATATTTCGGCTACTCCTGTAGTCTTTGTCAACGCTTGACATAAAATGAACATAATTATTGAGAAACTATCTTAGCAATATACAATTTGAGAAACAATACGGTAATTAAGTCAAAGCAAGTCGGCATACGTCTATAAAGGATTAATGATAATGGACAAAAAAACAGTGATAAGGGTGAACAATGAATGAGCAAGTGGTGGACTGTGGG
>NW_022720772.1:67159-70097 GCF_011630105.1 Anneissia japonica | reverse complement strand
GAGGCGTACGTAAAACAGAGGGTTCGTATAACTGGGGTACGTAAAAACGAGGTTCTACTGTACTTGACAAAATGAAACACAAGACCCACAGGGCAATGGACAAGCAGTTAGTTGAGACTTTTTTTAATCCTTGTTTTGTTTACTTATTTGTTTAGAGTCAGAGGAGGCCGTGGAATAAAAATACATATATGTCTTATTTAGCAAATAGTTTTTCCAAAAATATTTAAACAAAGGAGAAAATAAAAATGTATTTTATTGGAGATTGTAAAAATGGGATGATTTAAATGCTTTAAATTTATATAATTAGGAAGAAATATACGTATCTTTGGCGATTTCAAATTTCAAATAAAAATTAAAGAAAAAAAATTTCTGAAATTTCTAATAATGATCGTGGCAGTGGGTGCGGTAATTGGCCAAAAATATATTTTTAATTTTTTTCAAAACCAACATTTGTGGGTGGAAAGTTCACAAAACAACATCAAAGAAGTCTCATCTAACTTATACTTTTTAAATATGACGTGCATATATGAAGTGTTTTTTCAAAATTGTTAATGAAGGATTTTTTTTTTCATGTTAATTGCAGTTGCTTAAGGTAATTTTGATTGTAATATTAATTTACGTTAAAACTTGAAAGACAATAACAATTTGTTCATGAATGGATGTTAAATCCACATGTTTAAGGTATTATAGTACACAGAATATAGAAAAGAGTTACGTTTTTTCAAAGGTTTTTGGATTTATTGAAGGAATATACAAAATTAAACTTACTCTTACTAACAAGAATATTTATATATTCGTAGAAAATAGCATAACTGACAGTTAGAACTAATTTGCATAAAATTGGCTTAATGATAAACAGTCATAGAATATCTCATAAAGTTTTTCAAAATACAGAGCATAAACAACAATGTACCAAAAATTTAGATTTATTTAAAGGTTATTGTGGTTGTAACATAATAACCTATTCAATTATTATATTATTCAAATATTTATATAGCAAATTCAATTCATTAAATTGTTAAGGAGTTAACTAAGGAGCAGAGTTAATGACAAAATTGCTAAACATTTTTAAAGAAAATGTTGTGATCCCGAAATTTATAATAACATTCAACAGTAAATATGTGCTAAGATTGAGGGTGAAGTCAAAATTTTAATGTAAAAAATGAAAATGTGTATTTCTGTGCACTGTAATACCTTAACTTAATCTTAAAATGTCTTATCGCATATTTTACATTATCGAATACTTTATTGAAACAATAAATGTAGCCACAGTGTAACTCATTGAGAGAGGACAACCTAGATTGAAGATGGTAGTATTGTAAAATTTTTTTACAATCCTCATCAAAATACTGTATACACTACTGTATTAGGAGTGAAAGGAGTAAAATTTAAAAAAAAATCATTGTTATTACTGTAGTAAAATATATTTCATACAACAAAATAAGTAAGGCGAGACATTTTTTCCTTGTTTCGCGAACTTATATTTTTAAAGATGTTTAGAGGAAGGTGGAATAAAAATTAAGTTTTGTTTGATTTATTTAGCTATTTGCTAATTAAGAAACAAAATTTAATTTAGTTTTTTTCTGTAAAAGAGAATGCCTAAAATTTATATACAATAATCAGGAAATAAATGCACGGTATACATCTTATTTTTGGAGATTTCAAGGCAGCGAAAGGGCATAATTAAAGAAAAACTTTTAATCTTTTTTTCTGAAATGTCTGTATTTAGTGTGAAGGGAATGCTAATTGGCCAAAAATAGAATTTGATTTTTATTCAAAATAATTAATATTTGTGGGCGGAGTTTTACTAAGCAATGTATAAAAAATGTCTCGCCTAACAACTGTTTCAAATTATGACGTGTATGTATTTTGATACTGAGACAAATAAATATTGTGAAAATTTGAAAAGAAGCCTGTCAGACACAATTTTACTTTACAAGATTTTTAATTATACAGGTCTCCCACCAATTAGGATCACTTTTGGGACCTGAAAATTCCATGGTCCTTAGCATCTTTGGTCTCTAATAAAAAAAATAATAATTATCAAAGATAAAAAAGAAGTGGTCTTTACTGGACTGAGGACCTGTGTTCTACGTGTTCAGAAATGAAAAATATATACTCATTGCTTTAAAAGATAAAACTTTGAAATTCAATTGTCAGATTAAGTACAGCTACTGTTAGGCATTGAAAGGCACACCATCAGAATGCAATATTTACTCTTCAATACGTTAAATTCCATCAAAAAAATCAAATAGTGAAATTCAAGCCGAACAGATTTCACGCGAAATTGTCTTGTAGACACTCTTCAAAGAGTGGAATTCACTCTTTAAAAGAGTGAAAGATTTCACTCGAAATTCACCCCTTCAAGAGTGGGCCCTGTAGGCACTCTTCGAAGAGTGAAATTCACTCTTTTAAAAGAGTGAAAGATTTCACTCGAAATTCACTCTTTCAAGAGTGGGCCCTGTAGGCACTCTTCCAAGAGTGAAATTCACTCTTTTAAAAGAGTGAATAGGTTCACTCTTTTGAAAGAGTGAATTTAATTTCACTCTTTGCAAGAGTGAAGTTCACTCCATTAGAGTGGGTCACACAGGCACTCTTAAGAAGAGTGAAAATTCACTCCATTAGAGTGGGATTTCACTCTTTTGCATTTAGAGAGTATGTTGACTTCTATTTATTCTACTACATAAATTTACCTCATTTTTTATAGTACAGTCTGCTCCCGCGTCTATTAGAGCCTTTGCTGCGTCAAAGTGAACGCGGAATGAGTAGTCGGATAACAATAATAAGTGAATGGGAGTACAGCCGCCCTGTAAAGAAATTTTAAATAGAGCACATCAGCAGAATACGACAACAACGATGGTGATGACATTAACAATATTATTAAATAACAAAGAAATAACAAAGAAAACAATAACAGCAATAATAATTTGACTTTTGT
>NW_022720772.1:48024-67056 GCF_011630105.1 Anneissia japonica | reverse complement strand
TATATATATATTTTTTGAGTAGATTTTAAAAACGTTCAAATATTAAGAGCAGTTGTCTGTAAAAATCAAAGAAATTTCAAAAATTGTGGCTGACTCAAAGAAATGGATTTCTTTCAAATTTTCCACATGGCTATACCTTTGTTAAGAGAAATCAAATATGGAGTTTTATTCACTTTGTGCGTATATTTCCATGGCAACGGTTAACTTTGTATTTTTGGCTGTTTTTAAATGTTAATATTAGAAATAATTTGATACAATATATCTGATATCCTTATGGTTTATTCATCAAAAATAATGAGTGTTTATAAGGTCAATGCATTGGGTATCTGTTGCATATTTTTAAATGTTTTTTTTTTTGGATTTCGTAGTTGGAAGATAACATGTTTTTAAAAAGGGGTGTTTTTCTTTTCTTTTTTAAATTATGAAAAACTTCCAAACTTTAATTGCTCATAAACCTCAAAGTGGTGCTTTTTTAGAACTGATTTACTACAAATAGGTAGTTCTAATGCTCTCTTAGAGAATTCCAGTTAAAAAAATGTTGGTAATTAAAAAACGTGTTGCCAGAAAAAACGTGTGATAAAAAAAACCAATGTTTGTGGTATCAATGTTGTAATTTTTCTGTTTTAGCGGTATTTTAAACCTTTTTAGGGTGAGTTTATAATAATTTCACTTTATAAATATCAATTTTTGTCAGTGGTGTCACCAGTTGGACCCAGCACCTTAACCTGCCTGGGAATGCCAGTCCCTGAATAACACCCTCTCCTCCCTAATCACATCATGCAACACCCCTACCCATTCTTGTTGGGACAAGTCAGAAATTATCGTGGAAAAATATAAACCTAATATGTGGTCGTGGTGGGGGTGGTGCCAGGATTCGCCCGACAAGAAGCCCTATGTCCCAGATGGTGGTCCGATTACAGCATTCAGAGAATCTCGAGCAGATTTTTTGGAAAATGAATATCTTGGCACATTTTTGTTACATTGCGGGGTTCCAAACACAAGCCCAGAACAGCGATAATGAAAGATGTAGATTCATGCCTGAAGAGTGTTCTTCCTTAGCTTACATCTGTATATTTAAGACACAACGATGCTGGTTGCTACCACAGTACAACTATACTACTTGCAACGAAAGAAATTGCTGAAAAGACGAGGGTAAATCTGCAAACGAAGTTCATGTCATTGAAGATGGTTTTAAAATGAAACATGCTTTAGAATCAGATAGAGAGTAAAAGGTTGTTCCTACCTTTTCAAATGTTGCATACATATTAAAAACTGTAAGTGGGATGGTATAAGCCTTGTGTATTATGACTTCGAAGAATGACAAACGTGTAAAAGGTATAATCGCCTAAGTTTTATTAATCATTACTTAGCCACTCGGAAAAAGAGAGGGTTGTTCTCTGTAATGTTAGGTGCGGTAACACAAGCTTCCATTGCAGAGGAGATAATTAAGCGTAAACCCGACATCAATTGTACTCTGTGCCATCAGAATAAAGTGGATGAATTCCTCCATTTATTTATTTATGATGCAATATACACTGAACGTGAACGACATTCAAAAGTACTATCGCCAAATTAACATAAACAAGCTTGGACAATAGTTTTCTGGGAGGCTGACTTCTTTCTCCGACAACGTTTTTCCTATTTTTTTCCCACTACTGCTTTTTTCTGGCAACTTCAAATACCTCAGCTCCTCTCTCCAGCTGTCTTTAATTTTGGCCATAACTTCACAGTCTTTTACTGAATGCAAGCTGAACCGTGCTGTTTTTTGAGTTGTTCCTTTTAGCGTTTTCGTGGAGCCCCTCTGTTACGTTTGCCCTGGCTTAGTTGTCCGTAGAACTCTGCTTTAGGCACACGTGACAGGTGGCCAGCCAGGGGAAGCTGCCTGATCAGGAGGGTTGCCTCAATACTGGGAATGTTGTCATGCTCTAATAATTCGTTGTTTGACATATAGTCCTGTCATCTGATGCCGATGATGGCCCGAAGGCATCGCTGGTAGAACCGTTCCAGAGGATCTGTATTTGTTTCCTGTACAGAACCCAAGCGTCAGCCCCATAAAGGAAAGTGGTGGCAATTGTAGGTGTATCGAGTGATTCTACAAGACACGGTTCTGAAGGCGACCAAAGGAACTGTTGAATTCGGCGAGTCAGTTGTCGACATCTTTGACGACTGTTGCATCATTGGAAATGACATTCCCAAGATACGTGAAGTGGTCAACTGCTTTGAGTGATGTTTCATCAATGCTGATGTGCGGAGGGATGTAAGTTCTGTGTGGTGGTTCCTGATGCAGCACTTCTGTTTTCTTAAGGCCTGACTGTCAGCCATTTCATTTCATTTATTTTGTCATAAGAAAAAACATACAATCAGGGCACGAGAGAAATATATTCAAACAGAAAGAAAAATAACAATTGTTAAAAAACCTAATGGGATTAACAAAAAAGCGAAACAATCACTGTCAAGTGGTTCTCTAAGGTTAAAAACAATACATAAAAACACTTGATATTATGGTAAATATAATTTAAAACTGTATATCATATCCAACTTCAGTATGCACAATGAAAGCTTTAAACAATAAAATAAGGAAAGAATTTCTTTTTTATATTTTAAGCATCGCACAACTTAAATCCATAATTTTAAAAAGTGCGACCATACAAATTCTTTAGACTTTTTAAAAATTTATTAAAATCTAAAAATAATTCGTTACTAATATCAATAGGTAATAAATTACATTGTCTGGGAAAATTGATAATTTTAAAACAATAAAATAAGGAACGATTTTTTTTTTTTGATTTTTTAAACATTGCTCAACTTAAAACAATAAATGAAAAAAATGGGGACCATACAAATTTTTAGGACTTTTTAAAAATTTAATAAAATCTAAACTTAATTCGTTACGAATGTCAATAAGTAATAAATTCCATTGTCCAAAATTGATAAAAACGGAATAAAACGTGCAAAGGCCTGTGCTGCATCAGCAAAGCCTGAATTGACGGCTGTCTGAAGGACTTCGTTGCTGTGAGCAAGCTGTGCGCAGTCGTCTGCGAAAAGCAGTTCCAAAATCAGCTTTCCCTGGGTCTTGGTGAGAGCCAGAAGTCTATGGGGGTTGAGGACGCTTCCATCACTTCGGAACTGGATGTGAATTCCTTCTGTGAGGTCCTTCTTAGCCTGCTGTAGTATCATGCTAAGAAAATTGCAAGTAATGTTGGAACGAGGACACAGTCTTGCTTGACAATGGGAAGTCAGACATATCACCGTGGTTTTCACTCGTCCCATCTGTCCTTCGTGGAACATCATATCTGTTGTTCATCTATTTGCTCTGAAGCCACAATGGCTTTCTGATATGTTCTGATCAGGGATTGTAGGAATGAGTCTGTCCAGTATGACTCTAGCAAGTACCTTTCCAGCGATGAACAGTAGCGTGATTCCTCTGTAGTCAGAACAGTCTGATTTTTCCCCCTTGTTCTTATACAGAGAAAAAATGATAGCATCGTGAAGATCGTTTGATATGGTCTCTCTCTCTCTCTCTCTCTCTCTCTCCCCCTCTCTCTCTCTCTCTCTCTCTCAGCATACCTTGTGCTTTCCAAGAAGAGTAGACACCTCTGCTGGTACACAACCAACTCCAGGAGCACTTCAGTTTGCCAATTTGTTGTGGAATCTTACTGATAGTCTTATCTTGCACCTGGTGTTTGTCCCCAAAGAATTTACCATAGTGTTCTGCCCAGAGGTGGAGGATAGTCTTCTCATCAGTGAAGACTGATAGAGACTAGAGCGCAGATGATATTTTACCTGGTAGGTTGGGCCTTACACTGCACGGAGTGCCTCATGGAAAGCATGAGTGTTTCCAATGTATGCATGGAACTGGGTTTGCTCCACCCTTGTTTTGCATTTCCCTCAGCTTGCCATGTAAACTCCTGCATGCAATCTTGTAGGCAGCTTTAGTTGCTTGGTTGCAGGGAACAGTTAAATTACATAGAATTTTCTCGAAATACTAAGGCGTGCTAATCCGATTGAGTTCCTATTGTTCGCTAATGTTCAAGTCAATTAACTTCCTGCTGCGTTCTAATTCCTTGATCATAGACGAACGGTACCGACAGCAACAAGTATGAAAATATCACCACCAACGTCACCAACTTGGCCTTAAACTTCAAACAAGTCTTTTTCTTTTTAAACTCTTTTTTTTATGGCAAATATACGGCAAGTTAACACATGACGACTGATTTGAGACCATTTTACATATGTTATAAACGTGTTCCCTAACTTACATGGCAAGATTTACTAAGCAAGCAGAGTTTTAAATCATTTCCTGGTAAGTATATGTGATTGCAATGTGCCAAATTACTTACTTTTCCAGACTATATATTTCAGCATGCCACAAATCTCATCATTAAGGTTTTGATATCGTAAAAGATTAACATTTAATCGTAAAAGACCGAGGTCTCTTGAGCGAGCAATTGTGGCCGGCTACTAGAAATATTCGCCCAATTATACTGAATCTATATTTTTGCGTTGGACGCGTGCAAAATCCGGTATGATGTCGGTAAAACCGGAAGCAGACCTAGGCCTAGCTATCTGTCGTCTCGTGTTTGTATTGAGCTATCCTCCCAACTGTTAACCCTGGCGGCGTACATTTTTATTGTTAAAAAGAGTCCCTTCTTCTGATGGACTACCAACCAAGGCTGACGAGCACCATCTACCAAATTGTTTGTCGGGTGTCTGTACCCATGCCCCAGACTTGTCCGGCTTGGGCTTCCAGAAGCGTGTGCTTCCACCAGCATAGCTTCAATGGCAATTAGGTCAGTAGCTACATAGAAGACATACAGTTATTTAATACCGGTAATAATAGTAAACGATACTTGTAAAATCTTACTCAGTTTGTAAGTAAATTGATGGGTTTACTTCCTAAGTATAATGGTATGATAAATTCCTTTATAGTTAAATTGACAATTTATGTGAGAAATGCTGCGTTTTATCCCTATGGTGTGGTCGTTGTTGTCAAAAAAGGCTTATCATTATATTGTGCTGAGGCGAACGCACTGTTTCACCTATAAATTGTCTACTCTTGCTTTACTCTAGCTAAATAGAGAAATACTGAAGTCTCTTGTTTAGTGCATGCCTAATGATAAATTTCATTGTTGTTGAGTGATTTATCGATTTTTGTGTTTACTTCATATTTCAAGTTACATGCATGTCTGATTACTACTGCACATTTGTTAAAAATTAACCACACCTGAAGGATTGTTCTTTTATACTACACAAGAGGTTGCACAGAAATAAAATATTGTGAAATATTTTTAAAATATAAAATGTTAAAAATATCATATTTTCATATTTACAATGAAGACTACATTTTTGTGCCAGAACCAAACAAAGCTCAGTATCAAAGAAAAAAAAAACGGAATCTCAAGAGGAATTTTGCTACCCTGCACGTTTTGTCCATCTTCTCTTCCAAATATCTATATAGATGATCAACATACTATCAAGCATTAAGATTTGTGAGACACACGTTCAATCGCAAATAGCATCCATACCGATTGTGATACCTAGGATAACAAGTCTATCAACATTCTTGTCGAATTTGGAGCTCTTCTTTTTTTCTATGTTTCTATATCTCATGCACCTCTTCTTACTGATACCGTAAATAAAAACAAAATTTGGAAAATCATGTGACAACAGGCAGCAAATCGGATTGTTTAATTCGGCTGTATTGGCTGTTTCTGAGGCTTGCCATCCCAAACACAGCATACTGAATTGGCATAAAAGAATGCTGCGATATTGTATACTTTAGTACGGAGAAGCTGTAATACTTTTACTCATAACTTTGGTATAATAACTAACAAATATTGTGATCGAAAATCAATTAAATTTAACGGGAGTGAATTGACGTTCTCATCAGGCTCACTGGCGTCACTAGCACAATCAGATTCATCCAACATCAATGTACCTGTTGTTTGTGTTGTTGTACTGTACCTTATCTTTTAGATTCACTCGTCTGGGTGACTTTTGCAAAACGCGACAAATTGCATCTGTGTGACCACGCTCAGCTAAGAAATGTAGAATAGAACGATGATGAACCTGTAAAATATAAACAAGTGATAAGAAAATAGAGATATCCAAACATACACCAATGAAACCCTGCAAGGTAGAATTTTGAAGCTATACGCTCTCTGCGCTCGCTAATTACCCTCTAGTATGTGAAGGTCGCTATTAGTTTCAATAAAAAGAACAATATGACCACTAAAGAGAAGATAGGTTACACGTTTGTTACGTAAATTCAAAAATGCAGAGGTAAGATCATATTTTATGATTTGCAAAGCATCTTTGACAATAAACGAAAATTAGCGGTAAGTTTAGGTACAAGTTTTATTAGCAGTTAAATTTAATCAGTATTGGTCAAGTGTAGATAAAACCAAGTTTTACTGTAGCTAATTGAGAATAGGATAATCGACTGTGCTTGACGAAAATCGGCTGTGTTTGTTAACCGACTGTGCCTTAAAACCGAGTGAGCTTGAAAATCGACTGTGTTTAAAAGTTGTCCTTTTGGCGTTCAATATAAGCCGTAAAACAACTGACTGAGACACGTCTAGGCAATGCGGAAGTACGTACGTAAACAGTAACATGTGATCGGGAATTAGGAAAAAGCCCTGTTTAGTGTTCTTGGTCACCATAGCTTAAGTGACTTAGAAATTTCCATTATTTAAAGGGTATTGTAGGCAGAGCAATCAATGCTTGTAATAGTAACAGGTATTATGCATGAATTCTTACACTACCCTTAGGCAATATGGTTACTGTCAAGAAAACCTATTGATGCTAAATATTCAAACAAAATAAATATTCAACATTGCATAAACGAAAAACATATCTTTTTTTTTAAAATACTGTACTGTTTAATTCGTGCGAAATTAGTGACTAATTAAATAGAAAAAATGAAAAGTAAAAACGTTGTATACGTTTACATATATAATAATTAAAATTATTCTGCTAACAAATAATAATTCTCATTAGCTAAACAAGTTTACAATTAATAATAAAATTTAAAGGAAAATTCAGACAAAAGAAGAGGGTGTACAAAAGTGACTATTCTTTGTATACTTAAGAAGTACAAAGGCGTGTTTTTTGAAAGAAGAGGTTTCAAGTATTATTGTTTTGTATATGTTCCTGTTCCTTTTTTACACGATTTTAAACTTCGAAAATTATTATTTTACAGCAGCATATATTACTGACTGAGGGTACATATTACATAGTCACACATAAGGTAGGCCTACAAAGAGATTTGTTTTTTTTGTTTTGTTTTGTTTGTGTGTGTGTGTGGCAAAGCCACCTTTATTAGCCACAAATGCATAAAACCAAATCAAAAATTTAACAGAAAAGAAAATTACTTAAGAATTATAATCACAATACACAACATTGATTGATTATGAGTCAATTGCGTTTTTCAGAAACTCAATTAAAAAAAATATATATATTTGCAGTTAACCAGGGCAATATATTTCTCCATTTCATAGTATTTTATTTCAAGTTTTAAAGCATAGATACAAGGCATGGCTTCTTGCATTTTGCTGTCCTAACCAGGGTTAGGACAGTGTTGATTGGCTTCATTCAAATGTTTCTAATTCCAAACAAACATAGTTCTTCGTCCTGTATTATAGCTAAATTACAAGTATTTTAAGCCATGTTAAAACTTTATTCCAAAAGTAAAAACTAACATGGTACGAGAAAAAATGTGTTCGAGTGTTTCTTCACTTTCTTTCCAAAAGGTACATGTATTGTTTTCGGATATACCGATTTTAAATAAAAATGATTTAACACCTAGAATCCTGTGAATCCTGTGAATGAAACCATCTTAATTTAACATCATTAGTACAACTAAAAGTGAAATTTGACACAGTTTCCCAAATATTTTTGTTATTTCAAATTCAAAATACCTTATATATTCTCTTAGACCCTTTATGGTCCTTTAAAATCACCTCAATATTAAACGGAAAAGTGATTCAAACTAATCGACATTCAAAATTATTACGGTTAAGTGATATTTTTTAATTGATTTTTATTTTTTATTAATCATTCCGTATTATTAAATGAAATTTTTATTTATGTTAAATTTATTAACACATCAAAAATGCTCCATAGTCAATAATAATATAATTGACCGTATAGATACCTTTTCTAGCCCATTCCTTATAATAAACAGGGCGATCAGCAACACAAAAACGATCATTAAGCCATATTGTTTATTTAAGCATATCATTCGGCGTTGGGCATCAATGCAAAGCTTCTAATCCAGGTTATTTTTAGGGTTTGTATCTGACTCCTTATATCAATCATACAAAGCCCTCCATTTGAATAGTCTTGAACTATTTGATTACGGGCAACTTTATCAACACCATTCAATATGAAATTGAAGATCACTCTGTTAATTTCTTTTACAAATGTTTCATAAGGATTAGGCAATGTAAGAATAAGGTATGTCAACTTTGAGATCAAGAGAGATTTGTCTACAGTTATTCTACCTAAGACTGATAGATTCCTTCGGGACCATAAATATTGGAAAGATTTTTAATTGTAGCTAAAATTTTATTGTGGTTAAGATCAATCATGAGTTCTAGCGGCTGGGTGAATTCAGCCCCAAGGATATTAACCGCTTCAAATGGTTTAACCCAATGAACTTTGATATTGTCACAAATAGTACTTTAGTCTAAATCTATATGTGCCTATCCACATAACGTTTGTTTTGTTGATGTTAAATTTTAACCCAGATATCGAGACAAATTTATCAAATTCGAGAAAAGTTTCATACATAGATTGTTCTGATCCGTTAGTGAAAATCATGGCATCATCTGCATATTGAGATAATTTATACTCATGATTTTCAATGTTAATCCCCTTTATTCGTTTATTTTGCCTTACTATCATGGCCATTACTTCAACATAAAAAAGGAAAATATAAGGGCTCAGCCCGTCCCCCTGCCTGAATTTCCGAGTAACGTGGAAAGATTCAGATATAAACCCGTTCACTGAAGATATTGCATCAATATATAAGACCTTTATCCAGTTTATAATCGATGGACCAAATTTGAATTCTTTATAAACTTTATATATCAACCGAAACCGAAATTATTGAGCCGGTAGGTCTTTATATTGAGAAATATTTATTATATCATAGACGAGTCTAATGTTTTCTTTAGTTCAATATAGCGGCCAGCTAGGAATCCTTTTTGCTGTTTGTTTATTAAGCTGGGTAGAACGGATTTTAAACGTTCTGCAATACAAGAAGAGGCTAATGATATTAAGTAAGGAGATAGGTCGCCAATTTTTTGAGATGCCGACGTTTGTTGCACTTTGTCAGTAACGTGATTAATCCTTGTCTATGGGTAACGGACATGGATCCGGATTCATATGCATAATTAAGGGAGCGCAGAATATAGATTCCAATATCATTGAGGAAAACTTTTAAAAAATTCAAATGTATACCCATTTAATCCAGGTGATTTATTATTCTTGCTCTTTTTAAGGGAGGATAGAAGTTCCGAATATTTTAAGGGCTCTTCAATAGAAATACTCTGGTCATTAGTATGTGTTGGAGCTTCAGATTTACTAAAAATATAATGAATATCCTCATTACATAAAAGATGTTTATTATAAAGATTGTTATAGAACCACCTTGATTCCGTAAGAATTTCTCTTGAAGAATTTAAACCTTTTCCGTCATTTCTTTAGATTTTGTAAATAGTTTTTGCCATGAAATTTCTTTTTTCCAAATTTAGAAAAAAAAAACTTATTAGGTTTTTCTCCCTCCTCTGTCAAATGAGCCTTTGATCTAACCAGTTAATATTAAAATCGCAAGTATCAGTCTATGGAGTGATTATATGACCACGGTTTACAATAGCTAGACATCTCATTTCCTGTTCCTGCTCTAGTATCATTCAAAAGTTGTACTCTCTTTTATTCTGCCTTTCTTATCGCTTTTCCTCTTCCAACTCTGCTTTAATTCACTTTAAACTTATAAATATTATCCTGCACACATTCCCGTGGTAGAGCAGACCTGCTTCCCATTGCAAGTTCTCTTTATTTAATCACAACTGCCTCGCGAATGTAATAATATTGTGGTATAATAATAATAATAATAATAATAATAATAATAATAATAATAATAATAATAATAATAATAATAATAACTAGATTTGAACTCGTCACTGAGGACGAGTTTGGTGATCCGCCGTACTTTGACCCTCACGAAGCACGCGCGCTTCTGATTGAAAAGTATTATATGCTAAAACATGCTCTATTTAGTTTTTAAAAAGAGTAATTTTGAGAATTTTAAGGACTTCCGATGTGTACACATACGTCTTAACGTGCGTGCGCATGGTAATGATATTAATACAGTGTCACAAACCCAAAATATGTAACCGAAACGTAATTTCCAGCTTCAGTACGTGCTGTGGGCGTGGAAATGAGCGTAAATTATGGAGATTTTTGGAATACTGAAAATGACCTGAAACGTGCTTTAAATTATCTGAAAAGTGATATTAACAATTTTAAAATGTTAAGGCACAAGTACGAATACCTTATACGACGTGCCCGAGGACGGTAATGGCACATGAATTTAAACCTTGTCAAGTTTAATTTAAAACCCCCTGTTGGTTGGTAATGCCACACGAATTTTCCTTTTAGAGTATCGATCTGATAGCATCAAAATACAGTCTGCCGCCCTCTATTTTAAAAATGTTTAATCTTTTAAGAAAAAAAGATAAGAAGGCTCCAAAAAAGCATTCTTTTTTACGATGATGACGTCATCAAAATGAAAAATAAAGGGACACTTCTGAAAGAGAATTGTCTCAGCTATAACATACTCACAGGTGGAAGACAATCGATCAAGAATTAGCAAGATACGTTCAAATAAGTTGAATAAATACGTCATAAATAAAATTTCAGTTTTTTTTAAATTAGATATCAATATGATGACGTCACAATGTCCGATCAGCCAAAATGATCTATAAAACCATATCTATAATTCATGTGCTTTCTGAATATGTAATAAAAATTAGGGGTTACCTTTCATCCTAAGGAGCTATAACTGTTTAAAAGTAGGCATAATTTTAAGACTACATAATGGTTGACGCACGCGTACGCGCACGTTAATTCGCGCGAACAGAAAATTAAGGTACCTGACATTCAACCTTGACCTGAAGATTATGCTCACTTAATATGATTCAGAAATGTCGAATGGTTAAGATGATATAGGTTCATCAACGTTTTGAGGAAAGAAAGATGTGGGGGGGTCAGAAAAAACATTTTTTTGACATGACGTCATCAAAATGTTAAAAAAAATCAAATATATTAAAGAGAATTGTCTCAGCTATAACATACTCAAAGTTGGAAGATGATCGATCAAGGATAAGCGAGATACGCTCAAATGCGTATTTTCAAAAATGAGGTCATAGCTATAATTCACTTTCTTTGAATTCCGATGCCAATATGATGACGTCACAATGTCCATTCAGCCATTATGATCTATAAAATCAAATTTACAACTTATGTGCTTTCAGAATAATATGTAATAAAAATTGGGGGTCACCTTTCATCCTAAGGAGCTATAACTGATTATAAGATAGGCCTGATTTTAGCATATTTTCACTGTATATCGGCACAAATCTGCGCAAAGATACCTATATTTGATGCGCACGTACGGCATTGCTATTGGCCATAAGATGACATGAAATCAGCTGGCAAAGAACTGTGAATTTCACGACAAGGATGCAGAGATAAAATCACAGATAATTCAGCGATGCCAACTTATCAAAGTCAGGAATAAAGG
The DNA here is from genome assembly GCF_011630105.1 of Anneissia japonica. NCBI lineage: Eukaryota > Metazoa > Echinodermata > Crinoidea > Comatulida > Comatulidae > Anneissia > Anneissia japonica. The sequence goes on along the minus strand of NW_022720772.1, from coordinate 55,247 downwards.
ATTGAGCGAACCAACGCTAACTCTGAAAGAGTTACTTACTTTTGGCCGAACACTGGAAGCAACAAATGTGCAAGCCAAAGCAATGTCTGGAGGTGTGGAAGTTGAGAAACCTATACATAGGATNNNTCACAAGTGTCAGCGCATGAATCATTTTGCATCTGCAAGGCTACAACTCCGCAACAAGCAGCTAAAACACATTTTGTACAAACCAAATCACCAGCAGAACATGAACTGACTATGCCAACAGATGAGTATGAATTGCCTTTATATAAATCAGATACCATAGGAAGTCATGTTAAACCGTATATGTGTACGGTCACTCTAAATGGCATACCAACAATGATGGAAATTGACACAGGAGCGACGACAAGCTTAATTAGCGAAGCACAATTTAAGCAGATACAAATAGGGAAATTGAACCTATCCCTGATAACTGAAGAGTTACCGAAGCTGCGAACCTATTCCGGAGAAATCATTCAGCCATTGGGCCAGGTGATGGTGGAGGTAGGTTACGAAAACCAAAATTACCATCTTCCACTTTTGATCGTACCGGGTAAAGGTCCAAACCTGCTTGGAAGGGATTGGCTACAACGATTCCAATTAAATTGGTCAATAGTTCACAGGCTAGAAGGCAATGGGTTCAAAGAAATGTTCCCAGAACTTTTCAAAAAGGACCTTGGCACGTTAAAGAATTGTAGGGCGAAGTTAAGGATAGACAACGATGTGCAACCTCGTTTCTTCAAGCCAAGGCCTGTGCCGCACGCATTGCGCTCTAATGTAGAAAACGAATTAGACAGATTGCGCTCGGAAGGTGTGATTAAGCCTGTGGAGTTTAGCGATTAGGCCGCACCAATAGTACCTGTTTTGAAATCAAACGGTGATATCCGTATCTGTGGTGACTACAAGCTCACTGTCAACATTGCTGCAAAGGTGGACAGATATCCTATTCCGAACATCGAAGACTTATACACTAAATTAGCAGGAGGGTAGTATTACTCCAAATTAGACCTCAGTCATGCATATCAACAGATAAAACTTGAGAAAGACTCGCAGAAACTAACTACAATTAACACAACAAAGGGACTCTTTGCTTATACCAGACTGTTTTATGGTATTGCATCAGCACCCGGAATTTTCCAACGCTTAATGGAACAAATCTTACAAGGAATTCCAAGGATAGCAGTGTACTTGGATGATGTGTTAGTAACTGGATCTTCATGGGAAGAGGCCAACGCAAACTTGATTCTAGTCCTGACTAGACTTCAAAATGCTGGACTTCGACTAAAACAGGAGAAGTGTACTTTCATGCAAGAGTCATGTATCTATCTGGGGCATAAACTAGATGCAGAAGGAATACATCCGACTCAAGAAAAAGTAAACGCACTGGCAGAGGCACCGATTCCAATGAACGCATCCGAGCTGAAAAGCTACTTAAGTATGATAAATTATTATCATCGATTCTTACAGAACCTGAGCACGGTTCTGGCGCCTCTCAACAATCTGCTTCGTAAGGAAGTTCAATGGAGGTGGGGTCCAAAACAGCAGGAAGCTTTCGAAATGTCAAAGAAAATGTTAAAATCGTCACAAGTCATTGTGCATTATAACCCAACGTTGCCACTGATACTCAGTTGCGATGCATCACCTTATGGGGTAGGCGCAGTGCTATCGCATCGCATGCCAGATGGAGCTAAAAAGCCGGTGGAATTTGCCTCACGGTCTCTGTCGAAGGCGGAAAAAAATTTATGCACACCTGGAGAGAGAAGGACTATCTATTATTTTTGGAATTACCAAGTTCCACAAGTACATTTATGGTAGGGATTTCATCATTCAGACAAACCATAAGCCGTTGCTGGGACTACTCAAGGAAGATCGACTTGTTTCCCCTATGGCAAGTGCACGAATTCAACGTTGGGCACTGAAACTGGCAAACTATAGCTAAAATTTGCAGTATAGGCCCGGAGCTCAGAATGGTCTTAGCAGACTACCATTGGCAACATCACCGACTACAGTCCCTGTACCAGAGGAAGTAGTGTTTGCGATGGCTTTGTTAGACGGCACCCCAGTGACAGCACCACTAGTGACCAAATGGACGGCTGGAGACCCAGTGTTATCAGCCGTCGTCAGGTTTAACTTCAAAATTGGCCTTCTCAGGTAGGAGAGGAATATAGACCTTTTCATCGCCGGAAGAATGAACTATCTGTGCAGAAAGGTTGTGTACTTTGGGGCTCAAGAGTGATAATTTCAGTTCAGGGTCGGGAAAGACTCTTAGCAGAATTGCATGACAGTCATCCTGGAATGGTGCGAATGAAGGCCCTCGCACGTAGCTACTTATGATGGCCTGGGCTAGACCTAGACATTGAAACCACAGTTTGAGGATGCTCTGTTTGTCAACAGAATGGTAAAGTACCGCCAAGGGCAAGTCTGGACCCATGGGAATGGCCAGGAAAGCCTTGGTACCTGATACACATAGATTATGCCGGACCGTTTGAAGGCAAAATGATACTGGTCATAGTAGACGCACACAGCAAGTACATTCATGCTGATATCATGTCATCTAGTACCACTTCAGCCACGTTAATTAAGTTACGTCAAAATTTTGCAACACATGGCGTACCATGTAACTTGGTATCAGATAATGGTACCTCCTTCACCAGCCAAAAGTTCCAGACTTTTTGCAAACAGAATGGAATCAAGCATACTTGCAGCTCACCGTATCACCCAGCAAGCAACGGGTTGGCTGAGCGAGCTGTGCAAACGGTGAAAGAAGGATTAACAAAGACTCAAATTGGTGACTTGGAATCAAGGTTATACCGATTCCTAGCGCAGTATAGACTCACACCACAGACTACGACTGAACAGTCACCTGCAGAACTGCTTAAGAAAAGACGTCCAAGGTCTCGTCTTGACCTTGTCTACCCTAGTATGGAGAACGACGTACTATCTAAACAGGCGAAAGCAGTAGCACAACGAGAAACAGCTAACGAGCGCTTATTCTATGAGGGAGATGCTGTATGGGTTGTGAACTTTGCTGGAAAGCCCAAGTGGCTACCAGGGGTACTTCATCACAAGTTAGGTCCTGTCTCCTTTAATATACATATGGAGGATGGTCGAGAATGGCGTCGGCACATCGACCATATTCGCAAACGTTTTCCAGATGAAAATGCTGGTAAACCATCTTGTGTCACGGAGCCAACTACAGCGGACGTTGGTAAACCGTCTTGTGTAATGACGCCAATGGCAATCGACGTACCGGTTGAAAAATCACCACACCATTCAGGGAACCAGCAAACTGATTCTCGTAATATGCCAGATCACAGCTTCAACAAAGGCATCGAACCAAAAACCATGACAGCTGGAGGGAAATTGGTAGAACTTCGCAGATCAGGCAGAATTCGTAAAGCACCGGACAGATTGAATTTGTGAACTTTCGATTTGCATGTTATCATGGTTTATGATGAACTTTGAACATTATTTGGAACTTATAATCGCACAAGTTATGAGTTTCTTTTATACACTGGACTTTATAGGTCTAAATGCTTTGTGTTTAAAGTCATTTGTTTAATTGATGTGTTCTCTAAATCACCTGCCAAATTGATTTTAACTAATGGATAGATAATGATATGACATGCCTCTATAAATACAGTAATTCTCAGGAACTGGCCACATTGACTTTAAGTTTCCACTGGCAAAGAATGTTATTGTTGTTAAATAAAACCTCCGAGTTAAGATGTTCTAAACTAAAGGTGGAGGAATGTACTGGATCTGTTCTGAACATGCTTTTATCTGATAACTTTGGATGTTGTTGCTATGTGTTCACGAGACTAGCTGTTGATTCAATAAAAGTACAGTACAACTTTGAATTAGTTTTTGGGTTCTTTATTGGCAATACATCACACTAGTTATACATTGTTTTCTCTTTCAATACATGGTATATCGTGTCCATGTTGAGCCGAGCATACAGTATTTTTGTTTAAAATGTGTTAAAATGTTAAATAAAATCACAGAAAAACGGTAATAAAAGTAAAGAACAAAGTCAATACTATTGTCATTTCCTAGCAGTAGCATGAAAAAAAGAATATTGTTTTTTTTCCGTCCATATAGATTTTCTTATTTTTACTGTTTTTTCGCCCGCCACTGTCACTTTCCATGGTTGAATCTGCTTCAAATTTTGTCCAAGCATAGACCATAATATACGAAGGATTTGTGAGAATTTCGGACTGGGGTGTGGATATGTGCAAAACTGAAACCTGGAGAAAAAATCGGGTATATAGATTTTGTCTCGCTATATCCTAGTGTACAATTTTATAGCGAATGGCCTGTTGGCCACAATGAAGTGATATTGAATCCTAAAGAGTACGATCCAAATTGGTTCGGGCTAATAATGTGCTCTATACTACCACCCAAAGATCTATGGCACCCGGTCTTACCCTTAAATATTAATAACAAAAATGTTTTCCCTCTCTGTTACGTATGCACTACCGCACAGAACCAGGGTGTGTGTGATCATAACCCGAAAGAGAGAATGTTACGCGGAACCTGGGCGAGTCAAGAGGTCCATAAAGCTGTCAAATACGGGTATAAAATACTAAAAAATCCACGAAGTATGGCACTGGAAAGAAAAGTCTGACCAAGTATTTAAACCATACGTAAGAATGGGTATCAAAGGTAAAATGGAAAATAGCGAGTCTCCAGATAATATCGAGGAATTTATTCTCGAGGCTAAAGGAAGATATGGAATTGATCTAGACAATATTGAACATAATCCCGGTATGAGACAAATATTTAAGCTGCTACTTAATTCACTCTGGGGAAAATTTGGTCAAAGACCTAATCTTACTAATACAAAATATATCAAAGAACTTAAAGATTACTACGGTATTCTACTAAACGATAAACTAACCAATAAAAGTTTTACAAACATTGGTGAGGAGGCGATAATGGCAGAGTACAAGAATATATCAGAATACATTCCTGTTAATATCCACGGGAATATTGTATATGCGGTACTTACAACGGCTAATGCTAGGTTATGGCTTTGGGAGTATCTCAATAAATTGGGTGATAGAGTTATAGGGTTCGATACAGACTCGGTCTGGTACGAATATACTAACGATACCAAACTTGAAAGTAGCGACCATCTCGGGTGTATGAAAGATGAGTTGGCTGGAGACCGATAGCATGGTCATGACAGCTCCTAAATCGTATTCTTAAAAAAAACCAATAAACCCAAAATTGAAAAGAATGGTAATGGTGAAAAAATCGAAATACCAAATATCGTAACAAAATCTAAAGGGTTGACCCTCAACCATCAAACTTGTCAATTGGTCAACCATAACACAATGAAAGATATCGTTCAAGACACAAAAGAAATAATCAAGGGGAATGATCGAGATCATAAACAAATCATTATCGTTATCGAAAAGAAAATTACTCGAAACAAAGTGCATGAATTATATAACCTTCGCAAGACAAAAACATTTCAGCTTGTAGCTAAAACAAGTTTTATACGTCAACGATGATGATGAACTAACTACCTACCCCTACGGTTACAAAGGAAAAATTTAAAATTTAGGTTTTAAAATTAAATCCCTTAGTAAAAATGATTAATAAGGATAAAATTAAAGTTATTCAAACAAGTGAGTATAGCAACTTAAAGGAAAAGAAACAAGCTATGATTGAGGTATTTAATTCAATTGGTGAAAAAGACAACCTGTTTCGAAAAATATTTTTTTGTTCTCCTGGTCAATCACTTGAAGGAAAATTAAAAGAGGCTGAACAAGTAGATCCATTTGAAACTTGGATTTTTCAATGAATGTGCTGAAATAATTATTATTTGTTAGAAAAAATATTATATTGGGTTATTCAGCCCTATATAATATTTATTAATTTAAAGGCTGAGATTAGGAAGTTCCCCAAATTTGGGGAACTTAGAGGTCAAGTGAGGTCAAATGGAACCGGAAGTGGGGTCAACAGAGGTCAAACTAATTTTCATAAAAGATAGGAGTTAATACGTGGGGGAATTATGGAAAGGGTGTGTGGTATATGTACTTACATACCTGCTGCCTCCAAATGTAGTATGCGAGTACAAACGTTGTTTGTGGTTCTTCTTGCTAGAATGTGTGAATTGCAGTGGCTAAAGATAAGGCTACCGTATTAACTGTAATTTTAGAATCATGTACGTACAGTATCTCACCGGCGTTCACCCAAATAGTTCAGCCGTATCTTTAGACACAACGGATTTACCAAAAAAAGACATGCTAATTTATAAGAAGTTTACAACGACCGGTAATTATTTGTTCTTTAATGTTTTATTTGGATTACTTTTGGCAATTATGAAGTTAAAAACAACTCAAAAAAGTAATTTTAAAGATGCTTTGGTTAATATTATGAACCAACTAGGCCTAAATAGAGGGATTTAGCGATGGCCGTCACGTGACCTAACTTGGGTGTTGGAGATAAACAATCCACTGACACAGCAGTGTTTTACATTTCTATCACGGCCGTCCTCTGTTTATTGCTGTAAAGCTTTTGCCTTAATGTTTTGCTAATGCTGTAAAGGATACTGCCCGCAAACATTGAGATTTTTCGACATATGTTAGGCCTAGGCCCCTGCACAGCTACGGCATGGTTTAGATGGGTTTCGACCCGCGATCTACGCTGCGATGTTAGGGCCAGCTAAGGTTTATGAAGGATAACTTAAATTTCGAAGCATACAATCCAAGGAGAACGCTAGGATAATTAAATAAACACTATTTTGAACAATCGTATTGCCTTTCCTAGCCATTTACCTCTCACGTTAACAGTGGGTGGTTGTTTTCGCAACCATAACATTATCTTTTCCTATGCTATTGCATTGTAATTTTTTTCGTGATCCCCCTATTGCCTCGAAAACGAGACCGTGGTCAAGATACAGATGTTATAGCAATCAACATGTGGCAAGTCAGTTAACAGAAAGTTGTATCGGATGAGAGCCTTGTCAATCCAGTCATTTGTCGGTGTTAGCTTGCGGCGTTAAGCGCTTGTTTTTATCAGGTGACCCCGTTCATACGGTCGGTGTCAACCTCACATCAAGCGCTTGTTCGATAACTACGATATCAGCTGTGTAACTTACACCGTCGGAACAAGGCTTGGGTGTATACAAGAGAGTCACTGACAACCACAGTGTTTCAGGTTTCACATTAGATGTGTAATTTATTTATCATGTTGCCAATCACAGACCCCCC
>NW_022720772.1:41729-47984 GCF_011630105.1 Anneissia japonica | reverse complement strand
GCATAACTGACAGTTTTTGCGAAAATGAGTTATATAGCCTAGTGGGGTCAGTTCATCATGTTACACATGTTGACACAAAAAAAATGTAAAAAAGTGTCCCCCGGGCTAGATAGGGGCATGGCAAAAGGGCATAACTACACAATTTTCAGTAAATTTCACAGTTTAAATTTTTGTTATGTGTTTGGCTTGTCATGTCTATCCTTTCCTCACAGCCCTTGCCTGCATTTCACAATCTCCATTTCCTTTCCTTTTCTTATGTTCACATAACTTTCCTTTATTTTTCATTCTGATGTTACCTTATCTTTTCCTTTCCTTTTCCTTTCTTATTTTCCTTATCATTTCTTTCCTTTTCCATTTTTGTTTCCTTATCTTTTCTTTCCTTTTCCTTTATTTTGTTTACTTACCATTTCTTTCCTTTTCCTTCTTATGTTTCCTTATCATTTCTTTCCTTTTCCTTCTTGTTTCCTTATCATTCTTTTCTTTTTCCTTTCTTATATTTCCGTATTTCTTTCTTATGTTTCCTTATCATTTCTTTCGTTTTACTCTCTTATGTTTCCTTATCCTTTCTTTCCTTTTCTTTCTTATATTTCCTTATCTTTTCTTTCCTTTTTCTTTCTTCTTCCTTTCTTATATTGCCTTATCTTTTCTTTCCTTATCCCTTCTTATATTTCCTTGTCTTTTTCTTTCGTGTGTTTCTACACGTTTAATTCCTTTCCTTCATTATATTTCAAATTCTTACCTTTTCCCTTATTACCAATGTTTCCTTCATGTGGTACATGCACAGTCCTTCAAACCAGAACAAGCCAAACACATATTATAAATTTAGGACGATTATTAGTTGGAATGAAAATGCAATTTGAAGAGATGGCTTTTTAGAAGGTATTTAAAATTATTGAGAGTATTGGCCTGTTTGATTTTAATTGGCAACCTATTCCAAAGAGTTACAGCCGCCCAGGCAAATGAACGTTGCCCGTAAAATTGAGTGGACGGACGACTACGATGTGACAGAAGGGATTCACAGGATGATCTACGGGATCTCTTAGGTGGGTATGGATGGATGAGATCGATTATAAAGTTTGGTGCCATGCTGTGAAGGGCTTTGTATGTCATAAGTTGGATTTTGTATGAAATTATTTGTGTAATCGAAAGCCAGTGAAGGTTTTCAAGGACAGTAGTAATATGGTGTCGAATTGGAACACGTGAAACAAAACGAGCTGCCACGTTTTGTACACTCGGGATTTTCTTTATATATTTCGATGGAAGACCATAAAGATGTGAATTGCAGTTATCTAACCTAGAAGAGACAAACGCATGTACAAGAATTCCAGTAGACTTGGTATTAAGGTATTTGCGGATGCTTCCAATCTTCCTAATGGATTGAAGACCAGCTTTGCATACGTTGTCTACGTGGTTTGTCATATCTAGTGCCGAGTCCATTAGTACTCCCAAATTGCGAGTGATAAGTGATGGTTTTATTGAAATGTTTCCAATATTCACTGAAGGAACCAGGTTAGTATTACGAAAACGGGATGAGAAATGAATAATCTCGGTCTTTGCATCATTCAAAACAAGCATATTGCACCATGCACCATGATCTGACGTCGGCGATGCAAGCCTCTAACTTACTTACAGCAAGTGCAAAGTTATCAGGACTAAATGGAAGGTATAGCTGAGTATCATCTGCGTAAACCATGAATTCAACCTTATGTGCTGTGATAATGTCATGTAAGGGAGCTGTAAACATAATAAAACTGAGGGGTCCAATAACAGAACCCTGTGGTACTCCAAATGAAAGTTGAGTTTGATCAGACTTAGTCTCATTGACTAAAAGAGTCTGGGTTCTGTTCATCAAGTATGATTCAAACCATAGTTTAACATTACCAGTAATACCATACCGCGATGTTAGACGATTTAACAGTTGACAATGATCAATGGTGTCAAAAGTAGCGCTGAAGTCCAATAGGACTAAGATAACCTCTAGCCTCCTGTCAAGTGCGGTTAAAATATCATTTTGAACTCTTATTAATGCTGATTCAACACTATGATATTGGCGGTAGGCAGACTGTCTGGGAGGAAATAAATTATTCTCATTGAGGTAAGACTGCAACTGACTCGATGCAGCTCTTTCAATCACTTTCCCGAGGAATGGAAGATTAGAGATAGGACGGTAGCTAGAAAGAAGATCAGTATCCAGTTTTTGATTTTTCAGCAAAGGAGTAATACAAGCATGTTTGAGCTTTGATGGAAATACACCAGATGCTAATGATGAATTAACAATTTTTGTTATGAATGGCAGCAGAAATGGAAGGCACATCTTGAATGTTCTTAGAGGCAGAGGGTCCAATGAACAAGAAGTAATTTTGGCAGATTTGATAATTCTGTGGACGTCTTCTTTAGAGAGAGTGTCAAACCTATTAAAATTGGAAGAGCAAGGTAGAGTTGTTGGATTAATAAGAGGAGGCAGTGTGACTGTGGTTGACAGGTTCAACTTTGGACTGAAAATAATTTGCAAAGGCATTTGCAAGCTCTTCTGGGTTTGTATGAGCAGGTAAAATGCGTGTAGGGTTGGCAGACGTAAGTTTTTCAACAACCCGAAATAGGCTGCGCTGATCACAACCTATAATCCTGTTACTGTGGTAGTCCGTTTTTGCTTGAATGAGAAGACGTCTATACTCGTCACAATAAAACTGGTAGTGATCTTTATCGACTTGAAGTCCAGATTTCATCCACTTGCGTTCACGACGCCTGCGTTCCTTCTTCATGGCACGGTGTAAATCCGTAAACCATGGTGCATGTGGACGAATAAACAGAGTTTTTGTTGAGATCGGGGCAAAAGCATCCATTGTTTTACGCAATTTTGCATTGTACAGATCAACAAGTGACTCTACATCATTTGGTAATTGAAATGGTAATAAAGATTGAAGATCAGAATGGAACAGATCGATGTCAATGTTTTTCAGATTTCGAGATTGAACTTGCATTACACTTGGCCCAGGACGGGTTATGTCAACCTGACACTTAATAGCATAATGATCAGACGGCAGACTGTGTTCAATAGAAATCTTACTCAATAAATCAATATCCTTACGAGAGATGAGCAAATCCAAAGTGTGATTCGCAGTGTGTGTCGGATCATGGATATGCTGCTCCAAACCGAAAGTATCTAAGATTTCCAAAAATAGACGAGATTCTCGAATGTCAGGAGCATCGACATGGACATTGAAATCACCAGTGATTACCAATTTCGATGATCCGTTGCTCAACAACCCAAGTAATGAAGAGAAATTCTCCAGAAACTGAGAAAACGAAAGTTTGCTCTTAGTGTTTGGTGGAATCCTATAAATGACAATAAAGAGAAAAGAGGTGGAAGAAGTTGACAATGTAACATTCATAATTTCCATAGACTGATACAGGCACACTTCATTAACATGGAGTTGGATGCCATCTCGGATAAGAATTGCAATACCACCGCCTCTACGCCCCAAAGTCCGAGGTACGTGAAAAAACCTGTAATTTGGCAAAGTAGATTTAATATCTGCCACAACAACATGATCATCACGTGAGTCACCGGTCATCCAAGTTTCAACCAGCGCAAACACATCAACGTGATTATTGATAACGAAATCACAAAGTGCTAGAGATTTATTCTTGGCCCTGATTGATCTCGCATTCCATGATCCGAGGTTTAAATTCGGAGCTCGGTGATTAGACTGAGGATTACTAATAACTGGATAAATAAGATTGTTGAAATTTATACCAGGGAAATATTTCGAAGGAGTGGGCTTAAATATTTTCAGAATAGGAATATGTTTTCGTACCGTGACTCGCCGACCTGCTCGACATCCCCCTTTTGGCCTCAAAATCCCACATTCTTTTATCACTTGATGTGATGAAGAAGGTATCCATGAATTATGTGATTTCCTTAAATGTAGTAGGGTTTCTCTACTGTACACTATTGGTAGTGAAGTACCTGTAGGTCTAGGCCTAGGCCTCCTTATACCAATGTTTACCTGAGGTTGGTGGGTCAAAAGAGGCCTCCAACTTACTTTTCCATCTAAATCTAAATATATAATACATTTTCTAAATATTTTATTAGAATATAAAAAAAACCAATAATATTCATAATCATTTTATTATTACTTGAATTTAGATCATAGAGAAGAATTGCTAAAAATAATAATAATAATAATAATAATAATAGGCCTAATTTATATTGTAATTACATGACTTAAAATATATATTTATTATTTTACTTTGTAAATAAAATTTAAAAAATAATTGTAATTCTTGTTAAATGTACACATAGAAACAGTCACACGCGCATTTTAACTAAACAGCAGTTCTATTTCATATACGCATACGCATGCATCCTTCACGCAGTGACGTAACGCCTATGTGCTCTTGTGCGGGGCCCAGACCCCTAGGGGTCCATAAGGCCCTTACCCACAGGGTCCTCGATCTAGCACCTTCAGCCAAAACGGCTTTGTTGATACATAACAGCATACTAATGTTAATTCATTTTCTTGTTTGTATATTTGGTTAGCATATACATGGGTTTTTAATCGTTTGTAATTTTAGTATTTATTACCGTATTTAATGCGTTTCTTTGGTATTATTGTACATTTATTTGATAGTTTATACATGAGGGTAATTCCATGTCAAATCAACCAAAAAAAAACCTCAATCTCTCGGAATTTGTTCAAATTTTTGTATGTTGTTGGGACCCATGAAAAATGATCAGAAATGAAAAATTTTTTCTCTAGGCCTCCTAATTAGCGAGATATCTGCTAACGAACTTTTGGCTAATTAGCGATACCTTGCGTGTTTAACTGACCATGTCTCGAAAAGCGTGGCACCTAGAGAGCTGATTTTGGTGTCATTTTAAAGCTATTGAGTAGCTCTATAACTTTATTAATAAATGCTAAGTCCTCAATTCAAATATAAAAAAGTTATGACAGGTTGTAAAGTTCAAAGTTGAATAAAAAAAATATATATCTTTTTTTTTTTGAAATTCATGTTAGAGATACCTAATGATGTAAAGAAGCTTCCCTATAAGTTTGGTGATAGGCGCTCCAAAAGTTCCTGAACAATGAGCAAGTATTATGTATACTTGTCAATTCGAAATTGCATTTTCCGTATAATAACACAGTATTGTACCTATATAGGAAAACCAATAGTACACCATACTGCTTAGTTTTATATGTAGGTATGAGAAAATAAAACTTGCATCACTTGAAAATTCTCAGGTGGAAATTCCTTGGGATTTTCCAGGTGGATATTTCTTTGAATTTCAAAATAGGAACCTGGTATTCCCATTGGAAAATCCCAGATTAGCACTGACCTACAGTATCAGGATTTTTCAGAATAGTTTCTGAAGTCATTTCAAGATGTCACAAAGCAAGACTCATTATATATTAAGGCAGACTTTCTGCTTTGATCCATTTGGAGTACATAAAAAAAAGAATAAATCAGGTTTAAGGGAAGTAACTGATAAGCTTATTGCAGACCATCCAAATCTTAATCTTAAAAGAGGACAGAAGATTTGCACACAATGCCGCAAGAAGCTTGCAAAACAACAGCCATAATTAAAAGTGTGTGATTTACCATTACCATCTGTAACTTCAACTAGCAGTAGTGAAGATGATGGCAATGGGAATGTTCCTGGTTCTTCTATGGATACTGAATTTCACACCTCTGTGAGTGACCTACAAACATTGAATAAGTCTTTGGAACTAAAATCACCTGTTGACAAAAAACGACTACAAAGGGACAAGTATGTGAAAGGTAAGACACGGAAAATTGGTGAAAGCGTCAAGAAAAAGTTAGAAACTACTATGGGTATGTCAATGATCTATTTCAAAAATGATGGTCAGGAGATGATTCAGCAACTGAAAGACAAATTTAAATCAACTGACAGAATAAGTGAAAAGCTTCAGGTGCTGACAATTTTACCAAAAAGCTGGACAATTCAGAAGATCCAAGATGATTTGTACATCGAACTATATTGCAAGAAAAGCCAAGACATTGGTAAGGGAACAAGGAATTCTAGCAATGCCTAACCCCAAGTCAGGTAAATCTATTTCTAAAGAAACTGGGGAAGCCGTCGTACAATTCTATTTGTCGGAGCATATTAGCAGGCAAATTCCTGGTATGAAAGACTATGTGTCTGTGCTTGTGGATGGGAAAAAACAGCATCTACAAAAGCATTTGGTTCTTTGCAATCTTAGAGAGGCTTATGAACAATTTAAGGAGACG
>NW_022720772.1:34674-41695 GCF_011630105.1 Anneissia japonica | reverse complement strand
CAAAAAGTGCTATTTCGAAAGGACATGTCATATATATATATAATTGCTCACTGTTCAGGAACTTTTGGAGCGCCCATCACCAAACTTATAGGGAAGCTTCTTTACATCATTCTAGAGGTATCTCTAACATGAATTTCAAAAAAAAAAAATATATATTTTTTTTATTCAACTTTGAACTTTACAACCTGTCATAACTTTTTTATATTTGAATTGAGGACTTAGCATTTATTAATAAAGTTATAGAGCTACTCAATAGCTTTAAAATGACACCAAAATCAGCTCTGTAGGTGCCATACTTTTCGAGATATGGTCAGTTAAACACGCAAGGTATCGCTAATTAGCCAAAAGTTCGTTAGCAGATATCTCGCTAATTAGGAGGCCTAGAGAAAAAATTTTTCATTTCTGATCGTTTCTCATGGGCCTCAACAACATACAAAAATTTGAACAAAATCCGAGAGATTGAGGTTTTTTTTTGGTTGATTTGACATGGAATTACCCATGAATAACATATGAAATTATATATTGAATGTTATTTTTGAATAATCTGACTTAAAATTGCGTTGGAAGGAACTAAACTGTGTACTTATATCCTTTTGCCACAGTTTGTCAACATGTCTTGAATCAGAAAACCCATGGCAAAAGGGCATAACTGACATTTTGAGGGCAAAAATCAATATTTATAGAAAAAATGTGTGCTACACTGGAAGAGACATTATTTGTCTATTTGAATACATTAACCATGAAATCAAATACTAAAACACATAATATTAATATTAATAATATTGTTAATATTATTTGCTTAATATCTCCAAAACAGCAAATTGTCAGTTATGTCCTTTTGCCATGGGAGGGCAGACTAGCCTGTCAGTTCACCAAAGTAGCCATTGCACAGTCCCTTTACACAATGGTAATGTAAAAAATCCAACAATAATTACCATAATGATAGTTGTTCCCTACAAAATTCTGTTCTTTAGAAATTCAATTTTTACATTAGCCCAAAATTGCGGTAACAAATAATCATGGCTAGGCTATGTATATATTTTTTTTTTCAAATTCATGAATAAAATGCATTCACTCAACTAATAGGCTGCATTCAAAACATCGCAGGAAGGACAATGAAGGCAATAGATAGCGCAATTTAGATTTCTCTGCCAGCGACTGGTCAGTAGAATCGATTTATTGTAGGTGGTCTCCAATTGTCCACAATTCCCCACACTTACCCTATAATAAATTGTTACAGTTTTTCAGACCGATATGTTTCGAATCCCATGCGTTTATTGTGGACCTTGATTTTGAATTTTTATCCAAGGCTTTGAAACAAGGTAATTCAACAGAAGGACGCACATCTCCGCTCTCGAACATAGCGCGTGCGTACAGTCCTTTATCTTTACTGTGGCATCGACAATCCGGTACTAGTTGCGAGTACAGCCGTCAATTATTAGTCTATGCGTGCCATTCGTTTTATGGTGTAAGTTTTTATTTTATTAATTTTGGGTACTTCGCAATGTCTGTTACATCTGATTTTTTTGACCGCGAGCTTGTTAAATGCTTCTATAAACTGCAATTTGATTTGTGAAAATTGACAAAGAAAATGAAAAGTTATAGCAATTTAATTTACGAATTTTATAAAATTTCATGTTCTTATGTAGTATTAATGTGTCATTTTGACAATGTTGGCATAAGGTGCCGAAAACGAACATTTGAGTATATACAGGACATTTATTAATTTTTACTGCGAAGTGAGTCTCATGAACGACAATTCTCCACAATTTTGGTAAAATTAATGTTGAAATGAAGAATATATTTCAGTTTAATGTTAGTGCAAAATATCATCAGTCCTTTGTAATCACCGCACGACGCGCGATTATCATGGCAACTAACACGCGCGTAGGTAAATCGTCACATACGGTGACGGTTTATGGTCTGGTTGCTATGGTTTTTGTGACGTTCAGCGTGTAGGGACGCATGTGCGCCTAGAATGTCGATGCCAGAGTTATAACCTTTGATGTCCCGAGATGTGCGTCCTTCTGATGAATTGCCTTGTTTGAAATAAGCGTCTTCATAATATAGATACGCTATTCCCGCTATACTACCATGATATAGAGCTCAACTGATAACGATAATAGGATAAAACATCGAAATGATATAAAGAAATGCCTCATCGTATTGTAAAAAAGTGCAATTACAAAAAGTGATGTTGACAATGATGAATCCGGTACCTTGAACATGGTTACATTCTACAAATAACACGTTTAGCACAATAAAATCCCATTTACATCCGTTCAATTTGATGTAAAATTTATGAGCGATGTATTTTTCTCATATTTTGTGTTTCTAATGTCCTAATTACAATGATACTTAATTCTGCTCACCTCATCTACGTTGTTGACAGTTTTTGCTGTCGCCGATTCCAAACTTTCAAAAATTAGATCTTCAGGCGCCTCGTAAAACACAATCCGATATAATGACTTTACACCTACCTACAAAAATATGATGGTAAAAATATATATAAATGTTTATTAATCAAAATATATTTAAATATAATACACGTCGTAATTATATATTTTAATTAAAAAATTAAATTAACAATTTGACAGTTACATGATTAAAAAAAAATAAAATCTAACCTAAGGGCAACAAAATAAACATTGGCATGTTCAGTTAGTTTCTGTAGACCTGCCACTGTGTTTACTGTACAGTACTTGTAAGTAAGGGGTCATTGGCATAAAAAGAAACATATTATTGCTTGATTTTGGCAATAACGATGCCATATTCGAGAACACTTACACCCGAAACAAGATCTCTATAAAAATAAATGGGGAGGAAACCACCTTTTCTTGTGCCCGTTTGAATTTGAATTTGTCCACCAATATTATTGTTCTACCAAATTTTAATTAAATTTGTATACTTCAAGTATTATGTACATACGTTTTTTCATGTAAAGTAATATTAGGATTTTCCCAACCATCACCAAACTTATCAAAATAACCGTGTTTTGCTTCAAACTTAATTTGATTTAACCTAAAACCTCTTCATCTTTGTTTTGTGATTATATCAATATAATTAATTATTTTTCTCTCTCTTTGAAAGCTTTTTCATTGTTTTGTTTTTTGCGGGGGGGGGGGTCATACCCACATTTATTTAAAACTACTTTTTTTCTCTATTTTTACAACAGTACATGTTTACAACACAATAATAGTGTGAAAATGGAAATTATAGTAATAGTAGCAGCATTTATAATAATCAGTAATAATAATGCCTAAAATAACGATACTAACAATAACAGTAACAATTAATAATAATCATTTTTATAACTATTACAATAAAGCAAATGCCAATTTCAGAACAGACAGTCCAGTTCATTAATAATTATATTTTTTCCTTTTAGCTAATTCACTCTTTTAAAAATTTATAATGTAATTGTTTCACAATCATAAAAGAATTACCATTAAATAACATATTAAGATACTCATTATTATGTTTAACACTTTTGAAATATAAATGCAAGTGACTTGTTTTTGATATTGTGCTGATTACCAATTAAACATTAGTTCATGACTTTACTACGAGTTTTTTAGTGAAGTGCTATTATGTTAACTATGTTGTTTTAAAATGACGGAAGTTAAATAGTCTATTGTTATCAATATTAACAACATTGGTCATTTGCTTTACAAGGTCAAGTACACAAATTTTTTCCAAATAATACATTGAATTACCCTCCATGATTTGGGTTATTTAGTATAAATATCCATTTTTTGTTGTAAAGCTTGAGTTTATGAACGAATATCAGGCATGTTTATAACACCATTCAAATAATCTAAAAGCAAAGTTTTGCGTTTAATTTTTTAACATTCAAGAGGAATTTAAAATTTAAAGCTTCAACTTTTTAAATATTTTGGAAAGCGCACGAGACTTTTTTTAATTCAACTTTTATTGCTTCATTTTAAAACAAATCATATATGGGTACATTCAAAGAAATGTTAACGTCTTTTTTCTATACAAAGTAACATAATAAATACATTTCAATAATAAATGGCAGGTGAAATATATATCTAATTAAGCAACCTTAATCAAATTATTGTTTTCCACTTTTCTAAATGAAAGGAATTTTGCCTTGTTTTGAAGAAATGATTCGCTTTACTTTCTCTAGGAACATTATATGTTTTTGGAAACGATTAAAAACTGGCATTCTATGTATATACTTTACATTTATAAATAAAATGCTTTCCATAGAATATTATTGTATTAATAAAATCGTTCCTTGTTTGACATCCAAAACAAATATCTAGAAGTGAACTTTGCACGGAAAGAACAAATAATTCAATAAGCCATTTGTTCACATCCTTCCAGAATGTTTGTACAACTGAAAATTGAAAAAACAAGTGAATAAGATTCTGATCTTCTTTTGGACAAACATTACATCTAGGTATACTCTTTATACCTATGCAAAACAAGAATTCATTAGTTGCAATTCTTCTGTGAATAAATTTAAATTAAAAAGTACGAATCTTTTTTATCAAGCGTGGCCTTGAATATTCTTTTGTAACAATCTTGCCAATGAAGAAATGTCTCGAGAGCTACATTCAAATCCGTCTACATTTAATTAAGTGATTATTTTTATCCGCCAATCTAAACATATCTTGTTAACAAAAAATAGGATAAAATTTGTAGGTCTTTTTTTAGACAAAAACATCTGCAGTTTTTCGTAAGTAGAGATAATCAAATCGGTTTGTCTAATCGTATTCTCCACTTTCAAACCCATACTTTTGTTTTAGTTTTATTAAGTTGTAAGCCTGACACTACTGTAAAATGAATAAGACACTAAGTGATTGCCTGATACTATCATTTTGTTAACAAATAAATAATGTCGTCACCCAGTTTACGTATTCTCTATCTAATAATTTAATTCCCTCATATATATGGGACCAAATGGGAGGAGCTATATAAATTCAAAGAAAACGGTTAATGACACATCATTGACTCATCAACTACATGTTTAGGACTCATCAACTACATGGGTGAATTTACTTCCTGAAGTTGATGGTGCCAATGTGGGTTTCCTCGGAATTTATACGACATCCCCTTTTTCCGAATTTGATGGAACGTAGTGAAATCAAAGAAACTTCTAATTATTATGAAAGTAATAAATTTAATATTTGATATACATACTTATCTAAACGAGAGCATTAATGATGCAATAGCCCACTTGACAATACAGTAGCTGGCAATGTTTAAGTGCTGTTAGTGAGTGGAGGTTGTGTGGAGTGTTGTTACATGTATTGAGCATAAAAAAAACATTTAAAGTTATAGTAGTTGTATGCATCAACACAGACCCTTTTTGTTATGTTCACACAACAGTTAGAAAAGGTGTGATGTCGTGTACAGTGATATTAAAGGAAATATGGTTGTTGTAGGGGTTGTTGTGTACGTATGTTTTTGAAATATTTTGTACTGTAATTATGAAGATATATATGTAGCGGTTTATGATTTAAGTAGACAGTTTGGTGAGTGAATGGAATTTATTGCATATAAGTATTTCATTGTGAAGAAATATATTTTTCCAAAGGCGCAATTACGTATATCATTTGTCTTTGTTTGTTAGTTAAACATGCACATGCAACTTTGTTTGAGAAAGGCTAAATAACTTCTTGGCTGACGTCAGATCTTGATGTATTTATATGTTTATATGAATATGTATATATATATACATGTATATATATATATATATATGTATATATATGTATATGTACATATATGTGTATATGTATATGTATATGTATATATGTATATGTATATGTATATATGTATATATATGTATATATGTACAGTATGTGTATATATGTATATGTACATATTTATATATGTATATATATGTATATGTGGTTGGCTACGGATAGCCAAGTGTAGAGTACGAAAAGCTAAAAAATTCATATGTAAAGGAAAATCATCCTAGAGCAATGCTGAATAGCTACCGTCTCAACCGTGGGACCTTGCTGTCATGTATCTAACGGCAACGTCCTCGTCATCAACAGCCACACCACAGTGCGGCAACACGAAATGTGCTGTACATACACTCATCGCTACTGACTGATTTGAATGTGTGGTTTAATACACATAAAAGCAACTTGTAGCCTACATTTATTTCCTGTATGTAGTATCTGATCTAGACTAGGGCCTAGGCCTACACACACGTACGTACCCAGCCAGCCTATTCGTCTTCGTCAGGCCAGCCTGCATTACAGTACATTGACACGAAATGTGCTGCACAAATACACTCATCGCTACTAACTAATTTGAATATTATGTGGTTTAATACACATAAAAGCAACTTGTAGCCTACATTTCCTGTTATCTGATCTATTACACACACGTACTACCCAGCCAGCCTATAGTCCGTCTTCCTCTAGCTCTAGGTCAACCTGCATTACAGTACATTGTTTATCTCTCAAAAAAGAGACCACCCACCTTTGCAAGCACCACAAAACGGCTCATTCTTCGCTACCAACTAGACTCGTGCAGACGCATTTATTAGCCGCAAAGCTTACCATTCCAGGCTGTGATTGGGTGATAAACACAATGTGGAATATGAGGCGACTTGCA
This sequence comes from Anneissia japonica, assembly GCF_011630105.1. Lineage (NCBI taxonomy): Eukaryota > Metazoa > Echinodermata > Crinoidea > Comatulida > Comatulidae > Anneissia > Anneissia japonica. The sequence goes on along the minus strand of NW_022720772.1, from coordinate 35,095 downwards.
ATCTGATCAATGACGAACGGTAGTCACTTCCTAGCGGTCACAACAGCGAGGTTTTATGAATATGTATTACCAAAAACCGTTCGACACGCTCGATCGCTCTATCACTTAATGCATAATTTTTAAGGTAACTAGGCTGCCTCGAAACATTAAATGTATCATATATTATTCTGTTACATGCGAGACTTCCCCAGAAATGATGAAGATGAATTCCGAGGACGATGGCGATTTTATTCCAACAAAACGTAAACGCAGTGCAGACAGTAGGAATAATAATATTATTATCGTAATGGTGAACTCTGAAATTGAAGTGGCACACGCAATTCCATCGTAAGAAAAGGAAACAATTTCCAAATGTGTCATTGAACACATTGACAAAGCATATACCAAAGAAGGTAGAGACTAATTTATAATATATTCTTAT
>NW_022720772.1:16731-33683 GCF_011630105.1 Anneissia japonica | reverse complement strand
ATTATTTAAACGTAACAGAAGATATATATATGCGTGTGTGTGTTTGTAAAAACAAACAGTAAATACATCTTGAAAACTGTTGTGGTGTTATAAATAAATACATATACATACAATACAGTATATATATACTGTATATATTATATAGGCCTATACAATGACAATTGTATGTATGAACTATAAAATTTGACAAGAGGAAACACCAGTGGTTGATGAAACTAAAGGTAATTCCTATTTGAATCATTACCTTAAATTTCCAAGCTTACTACCAGGGTTCGACCATAGAGAAAATAGAACTGTTCTATTTTCTCTATGGTTCGACAGGCCACAATACATGACATATATATCATAGTTTATTGATACAGTACCGTTGTATAGTAACGGCAGCACTGTGCTCTATCTCCCAGCTATTGTACATTCCCCTCGATTCGCTAAACACTTATGAATAATGCATAAGCTACGGATGAAAATTGTAGCTCATAAATATGCATAGTGAACCTCGCTGTTGTGACCGCTAAGAAGTGACTACCGTGACGAACACGCTTCCATAGGAAACCCACCGTAGTGTTAAGAGATATGATATAAAAACATACTTTTTCACATATTTCCCGACAATATTTTCGCAAAAACTCTTCATACTTTAAATTTCCCAGGCCTTATCTTCCATATCATTGCAAGATCGGCCTAATCGCGTCACAAACGAAGGAAGAGATAGAAAAACAAATGACTTCAAAATTCGCTCAGAATCATATTATAAGCCCTCTCTCTCAGAGAGTGGGCTAAAAATTATTCGAAACGTAACGTAAACGTACATTTTTCTCAATATTAAGTTGAAAACAATTAATACTGTATGAGACAAGCAATTTTAAACATACAGTTACACAATGACATAATACTGCAAATTTGTATCATCTGATCATCTTTCGTAATTGATAATTATATAATAAAGTATAAGTGTGTAGACATAATAAATGCATATGAAATGATAACTGAATATAGATATAAAGTTTACAAACAGCTCACACATAACTACCTTAACTAAATACTTACTACATCTTAATACAATTTATACTAGTATACCTACTGGTACCTATAAATCACATCAAACTGAACTTCAAACGTATACATCTGTTGTTTAAATCAAATTTCAATCAGAATTTCCTTCTCAAAACTTGGGGCCCGTTCGAGCCAAAAACGCCAACCATATTCCGTTTATTTCACCGGGTAATAGCGCTGAGCACTCAGCGGGTGGTCGACCGTTCGAGCAAGTTTTAGCTCACGGTAAATACGTGTAACGAAACTACTCCGGAAGAAAATTTCAACTTATCCCATGGTCAACAACTCATTCTTTGTTTACTTGCTACTGCTGCTATAACCGGCCCACGTACACACAGCGCGGCACGGTGGCACGATAATGTAGCTCAATAATTTATAATGGCTGCTTTAAAATCTGTATGTAGGCTAGTTTATTCAAGTTTATTTCTCCGAATAATGGTAAATCTACAAATCAATCGCGTAGCTTAGCTATATGCTACTAAATTCAGACTTCGTCGTGCATTTGTGAGGAGGCGAAGGAGAGCTGCAACCACGCCTGGGCCGTTAAACCTATTGAATTTGGCGCTAGTTTATGGGCAAAACTTTTGGAAAAACAATTAAGGTTGATTTATCATCGCCTCCGGCTCCATGGTCATTCCATACACGGTATTCTACCCAGCAATTTGGTGGTCAAAATTGTCGCGGATAATCCAGGTGGAAAGGTAATTAGACTAGTGTCCGAGCGGTTTTAGAAAGTGTGTACCGGTGAATTAACTGGTAAATCGCACGGATATTTTTTCGCTCGAACGGGCCCTTGGTCAAAGTAACTCAAGTTTAAGGTTAAATGACATAAATCATTACAATTCTTCTTACTATACTTACAGTATAGTAGTAATAATAATAATACAAAGTTATTCTATTACTTCCTAATACAAGGAAAACATGCAAAGCTTACAATATTATGATCATGATGGGGAGCCCTTGGTTAACAATACCCTGTGATTAATTGTAAGGTTTTTTAGAGCTTAGCATTTCTTCTGACAATATGCAATCAAATATTTACTTATAAATCTTCTTTATGAACTTTTTCGGACTACCTGTACATTTAACAAGTTTATGTTTTAGGACAGCTTCAACTACTGTCATAGCATCAGGATACAAATCAGGTGTCCACCAATAAGAATAATTAGTTTATCGTCTGATTAAAATTTGTAATCTACCAACATGAAATCGTGCTCGAATTAATTCAATGGTGTTACATGGTATATTTTCCAACAATTTAGGCCTAATTACATAATTTTTCTGATCTTTTGTTTGAGGTAGATGCTATACCATCATCAACTACATACAAACGTGTGTGATTATCTAATTCGATTTTATTTGTCGTAACATAAGTGTACATGCACTCATTAACAAAGTTAGTTTCCTTTATTTCTTTTGCCTTTTTATTCATAAAAACAACATAGAATGTTTCCTTTAGGTTTATCATTTTTGTCATCTTTTGACATAACTTCTTTCAACTTTTGTAAGTTAGAAACATTAGCTGAGGATGTTTTAATAAATGCGGGTTTAAGGTGATTACAATAGACCGAATTAGCGATCGACGCTGTTCAGCTATAGTGGGTATTCGAACCAAAACAAATGCACGAAGATAGGCGATTTACACAGTAATTTAAGAAAATAGCCTTTACTAAAACGTCTCATACACGTTTTGTGTGTAAAGTTGAGCGTAATTTAAATTTACAGAAACCATTGTTACATGTTCATCAATATAACGTCATCTTTTCTCCACGATTGTGTATGCCAAATGTGAAATATAACGAGAATAAATCGTACTATTTTGGGAATAAAACGTACATTGGTCGTGTCTGCCTGTGTCAGCACGACAACGGCAGCCGTGTATTCACTCACAGTGAATCATGGCGTCGGTCCGTGAATATGCTTGTTGCAAAACTCATGAAATGTGTTGTACTTGCAGATTTCAAGGAGAGCTAAGTTATTCAAAATTATTGAATAATGTTCCTAAATTCACACCAATAACTTTGGCAGACTGGATGTTTAAACAAGTAAAAAACTTGACGACAGCACGGAGCTGAACGTTTACAGTCAGGACTCACTCAATCATCACATCCAGCCATGTCGCGTTGTCGTGCAACAAGTGTCAGTGGCCGAGGCCTAGCCTGTAAAAACTCTACGTATATTTAACTTAATTTTACATGAAAATCAGATCAAATATCTTCTGATGGTTCTATGAACCTTCCTTAACCTACCAATGTTTTACAAAGTATTTTACCCGCGTACTTTGTTTTTTGTTTTTTGTTTTTTTTTTGCTTGTTTTCCTGGACCATACAAAAACTCGCAACGTTATAGAATAGGACTTTTAGGCTTTGTTTACAATTTTATACACACTCGGCCAAATTGTGATGACGTCATCTTTCGTCGCTAATTCGGTCTATTTAAAAACATCTTGCAAAATTTTCCCATCTAAAGTACATAGCATGTAATGTGAACGATCAAGAACCTTTTAAAATTCCAAATGGACCTACCCATTTAGCAGAAGATTGTCTTGATCGTACAGTTATACTACTAAAGTCAGGTTTATGAAGATAAACTAGTTGACCTTCGTTGTACCAGGGAGTCTTGGTCAATTTCTGAGATACTTTCTCGTTTTATAATTGATGTTGAAATATGTTTAAATCGTTCTTTTAGGTTTTCAACATATTGTTAGTAAGTAGGGTTTAATTCTAACATGGGCTTTATTGTTACACCTGATAAATCACTTGGTTCTCTCAAAAATACGAGATAAAAAGGTGAGTGACCTCCCAAATGTGGAGAAGGAATAAGTTGATACAAAGCGTACGGTACCCAATCAGTGTCTTGTTGGCTTAGATGATTTGATTTAATCAAATGTGCTATAGAACCTATAAATCGTTCTACGTGCAAAGAACCGTGGTTGGAAACTGATATTATTTTATGATCCATTCCTAATGAATCTGTCAATAATGTCATAAGTTTACCAACTAATGATGAACCGGCATCAGTTATCAAAGTAAATGGTACAACAAAAATAGCAAAGACTTTCTGAATTATTGCTTCACAAACGACTTCTGCTGTTATCGTTTTCAAAGGGGTAGATCATAACGTGTTATAGCACAACAAACTATCATATGTTTATATCCTGAGTTAATTTCAGGCATTGATTTAAAATCAAGACTTATGGTTGTAAATGGAATAAACTCTCCTGGTATCTTTTCATGATACAACCTAATGTTGTCGGTCTTTCCTTTAATCTGCTGACACCGAGAACAAGCTCTGATATAGTTAGTGATTCTTTCAAACATAGATTAGAAGTAAAATTTCTTTCTCATTGTTTCATAAGTTTTAAAACAACCCTAGTGTGAGGCTAATAGTGAATCATCATATTTTTCAATAACTTTATCGATGTAACATTCTGTTATGACCAGCTGCAGGTGAAAATCATCATTAGGAAGAAATAATCATCGAAATAGTAGGTTATCGCAAAGTATGAAATTCTCAGATCTCAACGTGATAGCTCTGGCTGCTTTCTTATCAATTGGTAAATATTGTTTGTGATGAAATCTCGTATAGGTTTAAACAATGGGTCTGCATGTTGAGCTGAATGATAAATTCTGAGTATCAAATGGTAAATTATAATTCCCTTAGATTTTTCTCTTGATAATTGTTATCATCTTATCTAACTGAGCTTGTTTAGGGATGTTGGTACAAACGACTTTGTTGATATTGTCGAATAAAAGATGAAGTCAGTAACAACTGTGCCTAGCGTAATGTGGATTGGGAATAGGAATTGTGGCACAAGTATTCCTGTTTTCATTTACTCTGGTATTTACTGTCCCAGCTGTTAATGTTGCAGTCCTATGATTGGAAGTACTAACAGTGTTAACATTTGTTTAATTAGAAACTGTTCTATTAACATTAGCTATGGATTGTACATTGTAATTATGTGATATCGGTTTACGAATTTGTGGTATAACAATACCTTGTGCTTTAGCATATGTACGAGTAACTGGTCGTCGTTTTTGTATTGGTAAGTAACGTTCTTCTGCTAGAAATACTATAGGCAAGATTCTATCTATCTCACTATCAGTATCGCTTGGATTTCTCGACAGAAAATCAGCTAATAGGATGTCAGTACCCTTTTTATAGTTCAATGTAAAACTGAACTGGGCTAATTTTTCCAGAAAGAAATTGGTCGCCAATTAAGATAATGTTTGATCACACTGCGTTGGAATTAAGTTTCCAATTCTATAACCATCGGCCTAGCTAAGAGCGTTAGTAACGCAATTACTTAACATCCCAGAATTCAATGGCTATACCATAGTAACTTGGGGATTAATTGAAAACACAGCTGATTCACATTCTTGTTTTTTTACCCAGTCAGCAGCATGCTGACTGGGTTCTGTTTCCAAGCAGTTTCTTCTTTCTTTCTTTCTTTCTGGCAACATTTTAAAAGACGACTAGTGGCAAACTACTGGACCGATTTAATTAAAACTTGGTCAGTAGGACCGGTGCCACCTCCAATTTATGTGTTGTTCACAACTTGGGGTCAAAGGTCACATAAGGGGCATTAGGGTTAATAAACCAAAAATCGTATAAAAGACTACTTGTCTCACAAATAACGTAGCACAGTCTTGTCCTTTGCACATATACATTGGCATAAGGCACAGTCTATAGGGTGTTCAGGGATAAGGGGTCAAAGGTCATTAAGGGGTAATTTTTATCTTTTTTCTGGCAACATTTCAAAACGCTACTAGTGCCAAACGGTTGTGCCGATTTCAACCAAACCTGGTCAGTATAACCGGTGACACCTCTCATACATGGGGTGTTCGCTGCTTGGGGTCAAAGGTCACATAGGGGTCATTAGGGTGAAAAAACTTTCAAGAAAATGAATAAAAGACTTCTTCTGTCACAAATAACATAGCACAGACTTATCCTGGGCACATATGTATTGGCATAAGGTAGGGTCTCTATGGTGTTCAAATATTTACGCTCAAAGGTCATTAAGGGTTATTTTTTTGTTCTCTCTAGTAACATTTCAAAATGCTACTAATACCAAACCATTGGACGAAATTCAATCAAATTTCGTCATTAAGAACCGGCGACACCTCTTACACCTCAGTCTGGGATCAGGGTTACATAGGGGTCATCGGGGTCAAATTTTCAAAATAGTCCAATTGAGCTCGAATTTACCAGGAATGATCCTTAGGACCTTCTAAACATGAAAAACAACTCTTCACCTATAGGTCAAAAGTAACAAGGGTCACTATCAAATCATAATGAAACCTTCAGAACATCTGCTCACTAAACAGTTCACTGCACACTTTAACACAGTAAAAGTCCGTTTTCTCACAAAATCGACTATATAATTTGAATGGTTTCATTTGGCAATCTGGGGTGATTGGATTATGAAACTAGATGTTTTAAGCTTTATAATCATCTACATATTTTTACAATTAATTCAAAATTGAGTGATCATTTTTCTTTCAAAGTTGACTATCTCTTATGCTTTGCATAGGAAAAAGGTTAAACTTAGAGTGTTTTACTTTTTGGTATACTTCCTGCTCCTTTTTACCCTAAATCTGCAATGACAGTTCGCTAAACCTCGGAGTGAACGGTCAATTGTAGCTCATAAATTAAGCTTTCTTTTACCATGCAAGTCCCATTATGGTTGCTTAAATAACCATTGATCATTTTTTTCTTTAAAATTTTGTATTCAGAATTGTTTTTACCCTGTCTATGAATGACGTCATGCGCTTAAGGCCAATAGCAGCTACGAATTTCGAGTTTTCTGCGGTCAGTGCGTTCGTACGTAAGATGTAGGTCAAATTTACCCGAATGAGCTTTTGTCGCAAATAGAGGAATTTTCATTATGATTTCGTGTGAGTAATGATTGGACCAATTGCATTAGACAGACTCCTACCAAACATGGGGTGTTCACACAGGTTGAGCTTAAAGGTCACAGTGGTTACCTCTTAAAAATGACTGGGTTCATGTTCTATTGAACATAGAATCTCTAGTTTTTTTTTTGTTTTTTTTTTTGTTTTTTTTTTTTTTTAATTTTTTAGTTCACCTTCGCACAGGTCACTCTCATCATTTATCAGCTGTATTTTATTTTATTCTAGTGGTTTGTTTCTACTTGTATACAGCATACTAAAGTATTTTACTTGTACTTCGAGAACGTAATTAGAATCTTTAACAATTGAATCATCCTCCCTTTTTAAACGTTTGATGTAAGTTTTAAAACTCTTTGTCTTTTCCATAAATATTGAATAAATATCTGTTATTTCGTTCCCTATTTCCAACCAATTTAATAATAATAATAATAAAAATAATAATAATAATAATAATAATAATAATAATAATAATAATAATAATAATAATAATAATATTTATAAAGCGCACTAATCCACTGCTGTAGTTCTCAAGCCGCACCGTTTACAGGCAATTTAAGGCACAGGGGCTAGAACTAGGAAAAAGCAGCTGACAGCAGATGCGTCTTGAGAGCTTTTTTGAACAAAGCAGTAGACTGACACGAGCGAATACTTATTGGTAGTTTATTCCAAAGGCGTGGAGCCGCAACAGCAAATGATCAATCACCCCATTAACGTGTAGACCTAGGCTCAACAAGCAGAAGTTTGTCAGTACCAGAGCGATCAAATTTGAGCGCATTTAGCTAAATTATTTTAGCTCCGATGAGGGGCTCTAGGAATACCCGGCGATTAATTAAACTGTATGAACTATCGATGGTAAGCATCATCTTTACACATGAAATTGTGTCGCTTTACCCAATCTTGTGACAAATGTGTTTCTTGTAAGAATAAAACATCACATTTGCATACTTGTGTTTTAGCTTTCCTCTAGATCCTCTTATATTAACAAATACAATGTGAATCGAATTGTTGTCAGAAATAAATAAATTGGTTTTTTTTTCTATAATCAGAAAAACAAAATGGGCCATTGAAAAAAAAAACTAATGTGTTTTGTTTTTAATTAGATACTGGCCTAAGCAATTAACATTTAAAGAGATCTACTTCTACCTCGTTTCCTCTTCTTTTTTTGTTGTACTACTGAAGGGATTGTTAGAAATGATGCAGCATCCTTTTTTGTAATTTGGCATCGTAAATTTGTTTGATATCTTTGACTGCGATTGCGGAGTTTCCTAACAAGATTTCCTAATGGAAAATAAAATTTTCATCTGTGTTGAAGGAATACTGTCACAGAAAGCAGGAATATCATCAAACATCTCTGTATCTTTACTATCATTGTCATTTTTACTTCTTCGCTTTCATCTTCCCGTTCGCCTTCATTTTCTCTTTGTTCAACATCTTCATCACTACTTGTACCCACATGAAAGCTAAATAAAGGAGTTCAATTTCCTATCAAAAAAAGAAAAAAATAACGACAAACAAACACAAACATTCAAATCATCATCATCATCATTTTGTGAATGAAAGAGTTACTAATATTTACGATCAAATTAATAATAATAATAAAAACCACTAAAACGCAAAACAAAAAAAGAATAAATTTATAAATTTTAGTAAATTTAAATTTACTTGTCAGAGAAAATAAACACAATTGTATAAACGCTTAGTTTTGGTTAATTTGAGTCTAAAGATATTTGTCCATTTTGCACCGACCCCCAGGCTAAACCCTTTAAAAATTAAAACTAGTCTATTAAAAAAGGGCTAGGTTTAAGGGCATTTAATAATAACTTCTTATTAAAAGATAACTTAACTTAATTCACAACTTAAAATATAATATAATATTGAACAACCATTGATCTTGACCATAACAATAAATGGAACTTATTCATTTTGAAAGCTAAGGCCACTTATTGTTTCTCGTGACAATTATTTCATTATTTTTTACTTATTTGTTCATATGTTTTTAAAAATGTCGTAACGCATCATAGGTTTATTTTATAACTGACACATGACGTTCACGAGAATTTCCATTATACAATCCTAGTATCAGGGTAGTATTATGTTTGCTATTCCTAAACCTTTTACTTTTTAAAAGTGTGTGTTTTGCTTCAGCTCTGATGTTATACACTGGTTCCTTTTCCTCATTTTTTTTTACCTGTTATTTTTTTTACCAATATTGTTTCACTTCATTATGCCTAGATTTTCTCCACGGTGAAATTGTAGGTAAATAAACTAGGACATTGTTTAATATTAAAGTATCAATAATAAGATTTAACGAGAACTTACCATTTGATATTAGTTTTATCAAGCAAAATGGAGTGAAAACTTCTTGGTTAGGTGTTAAAGTACACTTACCAATCTTCAAAAGGCCGGTAAGGAGCAAGTAAGATAATTATAATGTAATAGATCGTCTGTCAGTCTACTGTCATATCGTTCATGTCGTGAAGTGGGTGTGTGAGTGAGAAGAGAGCCTCGTGTATAATTACCTTAGTTCATTAGTCTCTGCGCAGACTGTGGTATGAGCCCCAATAACTTCATGACAATGAACGATTGAACAACCATATTCAGCAATACATATGAAAGTTATTCAAAAACAGTAGGGGAGATTGGAAGCAAATTATCTCTCCCATTATTTCTTTATTAAAATGTTATCAGACTGTGAACAGGTAAGTTTTCTTGTAATTCATTTACTTTATGTCGTATTTCGTAAGTTGTTCAAAGTAATGTGAATTTCAAAGCAACATTGTGCTCACTAGCAAACAAACCTCTGTATGCAAATTCAAAAAATCCATTAACGAATACATACAATACGTAAACACAATCATAGTTCAGTGGGATAAGTTTAGAAAATTACCTAAAAACATTATTTTGCTAAACAGTTTAGTCATATTAAAGGTTTTTTTAATTGAAGTTGAACAGTTTGATATAAAAAAAAATAGATAAATAAATATAACAGTGCTCAATTAGGAGCGTATTGTAATAATCGTATCAAGTTGTGACAAGTGGTACATTGGACCTTTGCCAAGAATAAATCTTTTAAATAAAGTTTTGTTTTGTGCTACATGAAGGTTACCTTGTCATTTTTTTTAGAGAGGCCCCATATTGAGATACAAATAACAGGGAAAAGCAAACAACTCTCCTGATTTTGAGTTACATAGGCACCCTGACAGTATAAAAAAAAGTCAGTCTGGAAAATAACCTTCCTGAGAATGGACAAGGCAATGCTACTCCATTCAAACAATTTGCTGATGCACCACATACTCAAGACGTTTTCTAAGTGCAGTTGTAGGATCTGACTACCACCTTGTTCTGACAAACCTCAAGCTGAAGTTAAAAACAAAAGCAAATCTGAACTATCCAAAAAATTTTAAAATTCAAAAACTACTAAACTAAAGGAAGTCAGAAATCTAAATCGATTTGCCCAACTGTTCAATGATGAAGCTACTGATGTCAAAACCATGTGGGAAGGCATAAAAGGAACATTCAGAAACACTTTCAAGAATTCATAGGGACACAAAAACCAAAACCATGCTAGTGGGAAAGTTATAAGTCTAATCAAGGTTCAAAGGATAAAAAAATAAAACAGATCCTTAAATATGGACTAATCATAATTACCTAATACGAAAAATCAAACGTAAAACTAAAGGCCACCAGGGGTGGCACCAGCGAAGAGGGGGCCCTGAAAAACCACAATTCGTCGGGGAGAAATAAAATGCATAAATCTTTTCTACATATTGGTAAACTCTAAAATCGATAAAATAAGCCTTTGAAACCCCTAAATTGTCATATTTTTGGGTCCCCTGGAACACTTTCCCCGTGGCTTTTTATGAAATAACTTAAGCCCTGTTAGTAAATCCAGCAGCACAGTGAAATTTATTGGAGAATTAACTTACTGCAGTGGAAGTGCGGCAAAGCTGTGTCTTGTTTTAACAGATTTTCAACTAGCTACTGGAACTAGTTATGCTGCATACCGTCGATCCATGACATAAACTTAAGAGCTCTAATCCTCAACTTTGTGATGACATTGTTGTACTTACTGAAACAGCTGAAGACCTAAAACTATACTTGACAAAGTATTCTAAAGCAGAGAAAATGTTGGCCTTTAAAGACCAGCATCTCAAAAGACAAGACGTACGAGTCGTCAGTCGGCAATACACCAATTTGATAATCCAAAATCAATGGAGCTGTGGTAAAGCAAATGGAATAAAATTCTACCTATTTGGGAATCATATAAAAAATGGGAAATTACTAATCAATCAATTAATCAATCAAACGGGATTAGAAAAGCGCTGGGATTTCGAAGGCCTCAGCGTATATGGAATGCAAAGGATATTCAAAGCTCTATCAAGGTTGGGGAAAACCGTCTTCTGGTATTTGAGATTACAGTTATGTGCCAAATTATGGGAGTGTCGCGCCTAAATAGAAATCACAACACCACAATAAGAGAAGCACTGGGGCTAAATTCCACAAAAATGACAGAAAAGAGGAATGCGCTTCAAATGATGACCAAAGAAAAATATCCTACGATTGAACTGGATCGAACGGAAAAGAGTAAGACTAGCCAAACAATTGGACGGCGTAAAAGCAGACTGTACACAATCCATGACCTCCATCGTAGGAACAGGACGAATGACCAAACACAGAAAGGCAGCCGCAACGGCATCCGTGCCGACGCCTTATGTCAACGTAAGTAACATCCCTTTTTGTTGAGGTCTGGTCTTATCAAATCTTCTGTTATTGGTTTAGCTCAAAATTTGGACAGGTCAACATTGCTAAGTGTGCCGGTGTAGCACGAATTTTAGTACCAGGCGAATTTTATTATTTCGTGGTCTGGATGATCAGAGCCTATGGGACACAAATTTGCAACACTTTCTTCCGGGGTAAACAATTACTAAATATGTCTATGTATTCATTTAAAAAAAAATTAACTAAAGTTTACACAATCTAGCATGTACCTTATGTTCAAATTAACTCCACAGATTAATTATCTAGTATAAACAATCAGCAAAAATATGTAAAAGCTAATTTACGTTAAAAAAAAATCACAAGTCACTTTACAGCGAGAATCAGCGAGCATGATGGAAAGGTTAGATTAAACTTACTTTCCTCTACAGCGAGAATAATTTGGTTAACAATAATAAGACGGGAATAGGTTGGGTGAACAAATAAGGTGGGAATAGATTGGTGATCATATTACGTTTGCATAAGCAGTATAAGACGAAAACTGTATTGACATTTACTGGCAGTTCGTTGGTGGAGTTATTCGAAGCTTTGGGATGGGAGAACTTGTCTCTAGCTGCGCTCAACTGTTAGTTCGCTTACATTTTTTGTAAAGCTATTCATTGTTTTTATCTTGAGTTTGCGTTTAGTATGTGTAAACATACAGCTTCCTTTCTTTTCTTTTTTTTTTTTTGGTTTTGTCCGAGTAGCCTGTTCGACCATTGTCACGACTACTTCTTTTCAATTTTTTGGACCATTACTCTACAACAATTCAACTGACTGTGCTGTTAAATATTTTCCAAAATGTTACACAATTATGTGTTGTTCAATTGTTCGTTACACCATCAAAGGAATATGGATAAATATATTTTTTTAAACTAGATACAATTTATATTCACGCTATTCTCACATACAAATTCTCTTCAAATATCCGGCTTAAAAAGAAACATCTCAGCTAAAGCTCTCTGAAATAAACATCTACTTATGATTTTGTATCCCTATTTAAAAAACTTAACAGCTTTAAAGCTGAAACAAAGTCTGCCATGCCGATCCGATCAAGTGCCTTGACAATCGACAACATTTCAAATAACTCAATCACTATAGCATTACAATCTTGTCGTCTCTGGAAGCAAATCTCTTTCTTTTTTATTACCCAGTCAGCAGCATGCTGACTGGGTTCTGTTTCCTAGCAGTTTCTTTCTTTCTTTCTGGCAACGTTTTAAAAGGTTACTAGTGGCACCGATTTAATTAAAACTTGGTCAGTAGGACCGGTGCCACCTCCAATTTATGTGTTGTTCACAACTTGGGGTCAAAGGTCACATAAGGGGCATTAGGGTCAAAAAACCAAAAATCGTATAAAAGACTACTTGTCTCACAAATAACGTAACACAGTCTTGTCCTTTGCACATATACATTGGCATAAGGCAGGGTCTATAGGGTGTTCAGGGATAAGGGGTCAAAGGTCATTAAGGGGTTATTTTTATCTTTTTCAGGCAACATTTCAAAACGCTACTAGTGCCAAACGGTTGTGCCGATTTCAACCAAACCTGGTCAGTATAATCGGTGACACCTTTCATACATGGGGTGTTCACTTCTTGGGGTCAAAGGTCACATAGGGGTCATTAGAGTAAAAACTTTCAAAAAAATGAATAAAAGACTTCTGTCACAAATATCATAGCACAGTCCTGTCCTGAGCACATATGTATTGGCATAATGTAGGGTCTTATGATGTTCAGCGATTTACGGTCAAAGGTCATTAAATTGTTATTATTTTGTTCTCTCTAGTAACATTTCAAAATGCTACTGATGGCAAACCATTGGACCAATTCAATCAAATTTCTTCATTAAGAACCGGCGACACCTCCTACACCCCAGTCTGGGATCAGGGGTCACATAGGGGTCATCTGGGTTAAATTTTCAAAATAGCCCAATTGAGCTCAAATTTACCGGGAATGATCCTTAGGACCTTCTAAACATGAAAAAAAATACTCTTCACCCCATATGTCAAAGTTCATAGTTCAAAGGTTCAAAATGTTACTAATGGCAAACGATTGAACCGAATTCAATCAAATTTGATCATTAAGAACCAGTGACACCTCCTACACCCCTGTCTGGCATCAGTGGTTACATAGGGGTCATCAGGGTCAAATTTTCAAAATAGCCCAATTGAGCTCGAATTTACCAGGAATGATCCTTAGGACCTTCTAAACATGAAAAAACTACTCTTCACCTATAGGTCAAAAATCACAAGGGTCTCTATAGTGAAAATTATCAAATATTGCTAGTGACTAACGATTGGACCAATTGCATTAGACAGACTCCTACCAAACATGGGGTGTTCACAGGTTGAGGTTAAAAGTCACAGTGGTTATCTCTTGAAAATGAATCTCTAGTTCCTTTTATTTCATTTCCAACTAAATTTTTCAACCAAATTTCACCGACGCAGTAGTAACAAGACAGACCAATAGACAAAAACAAATAGATAATGACAATAACAATGATATAATAATAATAATAATAATACTACCATTATTATTATATTATTATTATTTAACATTACAGTATAATAATCATCATCACAAATAAGCAATCCACCGAAATAAAATAAAAATTCTAACATTTAGTTAAAGTTGTTGACTTGAATCGTGTTTTAAATGTGCAATCCAAAATTATATTTAATATTTTAAGTTTTTCGTTGATGTCTTGGGTAGCAGAAAATTAGTTTATTATTTGATGTAGATAGGTCAACATAAATTTATGCTTTCTCAGTTGAATGCTTGTGTTTGTATGAATGGTTGGAAAGAGGATACGTGCATACTACCGACATATTTAACAATACCAACTCGCATCCCTACGTATTTATTCGAATAACCTTCCTCCCGCTTTGAATAAATGGTTCCCATGAATAAATGCCCCCTAAAAAAACCCAGAATAATAATAATAATGATAATAATAATAATAATAATAATAATAATAATAATAATAATAATAATAATAATAATAATAATTTATTATTATTATTATTATTATTATTATTATTATTATTATTATTATTATTTGAATAATTAAGAATAGTTGTCTGTAAAAATCAAAGATTTCAAAAATAGTGGCAGACTAAAAAAAATGGATTTCTTTCAAATTTTGCACATGGCTATACCTTTGTTAAGAGAAATCAAATATGAAGTTTTAATCACTTTGTGCGTATATTTCCATGGCAACGGGTAAATTTGTATTTTTGGTAATTTTTGTCATTTTTTGCTGTTTTTAAAAGTTAATATTAGTAATAATTTTATATAATATTTCTAATATCCTTATGGTTTATTCATCAAAAATAATGAGTGTGTGTGTAAGGTCAATACATTGGGTATCTGTAGCATATTTTTACAATATGTTTTTTGGATTTCGTACTTGGGAGATACCATGTTTTTAAAAAGGGGTGTTTTTCTTTTTTTTCAAATTATGAAAAACTTCCAAACTTTAATTGCTCATAAACCTCAAAGTGTTGCTTTTTTAGAACTAATTTTCTACAAATAGGCAGTTTAAATGCTCCCTTAGAGAATTCCAGTTAAAAAAATGTGGGTAATCGAAAAACTTATGAGCAGTGTTGCCAGAAAAACTGGCATTTTTCATTTAAACAAATTATAATTAGTAAAATTTACCAGTTTTTTTCCGCTGATTTATTTATAGATTCCTTTGATTATAACAATAATAAATGTTTTTCTATACCTTAAGTAATGTTGTGATAAAAAAAACAATGTTTGTGGTGTCAATGTTGTCAATTTTCTTTTTTAGCGTTTAAACCCTTTTAAGAGTAGTTTATAATAATTTCACTTTATACATACCAATTTCTGTCAGTGGTGTCACCAGTTAGACACAGCACCTTAACCTGACTGGGAATACCAGTCAATGAAAAACATCCTCTCCTACCTAACCAACATCATGCAACAACCCTACCCCTTCTTGTCGGGACAAGTCAGGCATTATCGTGAAAAAATATAAACCTATGTGGTCGTGGTAGGGGTGGTGCTAGAATTTGCCCGACAGGAAGTCCTATGTCTCAGATGGTGGTCCAATTACAGCATTTAGGGGTTTCAATGGCTTATTTTATTCGATTTTAGAGTCTATTATTAATGAATGGAGTGAAATATTTAAATCTTGTGTTGTAAGATGTGTATAAGAGACAGAGTCATAAGTTACCAAATCAATCCCAATCCCTGCAAGATTCAAAAAGAAATGATTCTTATTATAGGCCAACATAGGCCAACATATGAAGAACTGCAAGTGGGATGGTATAAGCCTTCTTAATAATTTTTAATTTACAACTACAGGAGTTTGAGTATGGAGGGCATATGACATTTGACCTCATTCAGAAAGTGGAAAACAAATTTCAAAGATACCACAGTGTCTTTTGGTGTGCATTGAACCACCAAAAAGCAATGGAATTTTTAAAGAAATGATCACTGCTAAGGTGTCTGATCAATCTGTTCGCCAACATCTGCCAGTCTGTAGGCCAACATACCAGTCTCAAGGCCAACTTAGAAATGAAGGATACGTTTATAATAATCATATGATTTTCTGTCCCGAAGATGGATTTAATCCCCCGTATCTACACGCTTCTCTCCACCCAGGAGTATACACGGGTACCTGGTAGGGTTAAATGCCAAAATACGCTGATGTATCTGCTGCAACTCTATGGAATACTCCCCCAGGGAGCTTGAGTTCGTGTTCCATAGGCACGCATTTAATCCAATGACCGCGGGTAGTAATGTGAAGCGCTTGTTGGCGTTAAGTGCTATATAAATCTATATAAATCTAACATGTCATCCATCCATCCGTCCGTCCGTCCGTCCGTCCGTCCGTCCGTCCGCCCGCCCATCCATCCATCCATCCATCCATCCATCCATCCATCCATCCATTCATTCATTCATTCATTCATTCATTCATTCATTCATTCATTTATTCTTTCTTTATCCTGGGTTACCTCTTCAGTAAAAAGTTACTGTTCTCCCAGAGGGCCCAGTACACATAAAACATTAAAATCGCAAGAGAAACAACACAGAACATCAAAAAAAAAAAACAAACACGAATGAAGTAAAAAATTACCTACCCCCCGCATTCCAAATTCGAGAACCCTTAAAAGTAAAACTTCTTCTACTAGATTCAGTTCTGACTTTAGACAAAATTAAATTTCCTGCAGAACTGGATCTGGTAGAATAGTTATGAACACTGTCAACT
>NW_022720772.1:0-15851 GCF_011630105.1 Anneissia japonica | reverse complement strand
TGTATACGTATATATATATACGTGAATATATACACGTATATACGTATATATATACGTATATTTTAGTCTAATCTGTCTACCTCACAATGGTATTGTTTATATTGTACAGTATAAAACTTAAAACTTGAAACTTTCGAAAATAAATAAACAAAAAAGAAATAACATTCTTCGGGAGGTGAATTTATTTAAAAAAATTGAAGTTACTAAAAAACAACACTTATACTGTAGTCAAATTTAAACAACATAGGCATAGGTGTATGGTGGGAAACTAAGGACAAGGAAATTAGCAATAATCACAACTAGTTTCTTAACATGTACTCAACCGCAATCTACATCATTTCTGATCCACTTCACTGCCAGAGAGCTTTGCAAATCTTTTCCAACAGGTCATGAAATAGTATACTTTGAATTAATTCAAGGTTATTTCACTGTTTCCTGATTTAGGTATAAATTACGTACCGTTAAGCTTTGTACCACAGTACGATGCACTAAAAATACTTTCGGAACATAACTTTAAAGTTTGTTCAACTATTTTGTACACGATTTTGAATGACTTCATGAATACGTTTTAGACTTAACTTCACTAACTCTGTGACCATTCTACTATTTTATAAATATACTGTTTGTTTATTCTGAAATCACAAACATAGCATACGAGTACTAATAAACGTATTATTATCCGATAGTTTTCATTTAACTAGTTGGGGGCCTGAATTTTATGTAGGTGAATAAGTTGTTTGGAAGCGAAGTATGGCGGTTTGAAAGTTGGTAAATTTGTATACGTTTCTCGTAGAATGGCCTTCATAAAATTACTAAATTTTAGGATTTAGAGTTGAAATATTGAACCCAAACTTTAAAAATAGTAAGAATAAAGGTAATACTTTATATTTATGATATAATCACATTTTGCTAAAATTACATGTTATACAGTACTGTCTATTTGGCTTTTTTTTTCTCGAAACCTGGTGAGTTTACAGTCCTTTTGTGGTCTTGGGTCACAAATAGGTGTGGATATGACGAATATGAAGAGTAATCTGATAGAAGTTTACTGAAAAGATATTCAACACTTATTAAATAGGCACCTTCACATTTAAAGATAACAAGAAAAAACACATGATTTTTAGAAACAAAAAGAATATGTTCAAATGAAATTCTAAACAGTCAGTGTCAGAGGTTGAGAAAGACATGAGAATAAATAGCTGGGACGACGAGTGAGTTAGGTATCTAAACCAACCGAAATCTTTCCGTATACAGTAAAAAATGTATAGGCCTATTTACAATATTTTTTAATGAAAAAATGCTGCTTTTTCTGGCAAAAGTAACGCATATTCATAAACCTTACAACACATTCCTTAGCATGTTGTTAAACTAGTCAGGTAACTATATTTGTTTTGGTTAATGAATTATATTGTATTTTATAGC
Organism: Anneissia japonica; assembly: GCF_011630105.1. NCBI lineage: Eukaryota > Metazoa > Echinodermata > Crinoidea > Comatulida > Comatulidae > Anneissia > Anneissia japonica. The sequence continues at coordinate 14,429 of NW_022720772.1, read as the reverse complement.
GTTATTGTTCAGTAAAAAGATATATATTTAGGCCTAACTTAATTTTCAATAAAAACAATGCTGTTTTCTGGCAATACAGTACAAAATTAGGTTTTAACTAACTTGAAATGAGCCTGGCAACACATTTCTTAACAAGTTGTTAGACTATTTATGTAACTATAGTAACATTATTTTGAAATAAATTTACGTTGATTTCTAGTGTTATCCATTCAGTAAAAAATGATATATTTTTTATTCAAAAAATGCCGTTTTTTCTGGCAATACCGCATCCACGTGTGTAAATTACCCACAACTTTTTTTCTTGATTATTGTTTTGACAACTATTGACTATCAAAATATGGAAGATGGTGGATATGTATTTACCACTTTGGAAGTTACAGATAAGTTTCTGAGGCATACTAATATTTTGAGAAAAACCCCTATTGTAAATAATGGTATCTTCCAAACAAAATTTTTTACACAATTTTTTTTGGTGATAAATGGAAGTTAATACCTGTTAATTTACATGGATGATCACAAAAAATATACATAGTGCATGTTCTTTTTTTTAATAAGGTCTCAAAGTCGGTGTTTTTTCACTTCTAAAAATGTCCAAAATTGACAAAAACTGTAAAATTTAGATAATGGGTCGTTGCCATGACAACGAAGGCTAAAAAATTAAACAAATATCATAGATATGCTTTTCACCCAAGTATCTATTCATGGTAAAAATTTTAGAGAAATCCATTTTTTGACGTCTGCCACCAAATCTTTGATTTTTATGGACAACCATTCTTAAGGTATTAATTTACATTGCGAACACACGCATCTGAAATAGAGGATGGGTGGTGGAGCCTCCAAAGAGAGCAAATTCGATCAAAATCACTCGAAAGTGGTCCGAGATTAGTGTGGAATGGTTTCCTCACGATTATACACACACGATTATACACGATTTATTATACAGTACTTACTAGTGTAGCAAATATCAATTCAAGGGGTTTGTATTGCAAGCCTCTCGTTACAAATACCACTAGCAGGCCACAAAAAGGGATCAAAAAGTTTTAGGATGATCGGGACGGGAAGGATTGAGCTATTCCTCTTCCAAGATATGTCCCATATGATCAGCGTCTCAAATAGCCTCTTTTAACTCAAACTCCTACTGACCATCTTCACGTTGCTGATCCCCGTTTTGAGCAGGGGTGTGTAGGCGGTGTTCTGGAGCCTTAAAACTAGATTGCTTCGGGCAGGTGGAGCTCGTTATCCCTGGAAGGTACCCCACCTAGGAGGCAGCCACTCTGATTTCAAACTCGGGCAGGTGGGGCTCGCGGTCTTGGCTGATTACCCACCTAGGAGACGTTAAACTCTGATTTCAAACCACACTAACTCTGAAGCATTTGGGCGGTCTCCGGCTGAAAACCAGCTTCTTTCCGGCCTCAGAGTCCATCAGTGACTTCCGGTTTTTAACTAGACAGTCGTATTGCAGTAGCTCTCCACTGGATGTTCTAGTTGACCTCCGATGGGTGTTAATGCTCCTGCTGTAGGCACCTTCAACATCGCGAAGGCTTTTCTCATCCTAAATGACAAGTTATAACAATATCCATCCAATCAAGTTGGATCTCATCTACTCCATACAACAGAGACCAGTACACAATGATCTAGATGACCCACCTAGCCGTGCTGAAATTGAGTCTGCAATTGCCTGTTCTGCCAGTGGAAAAGCGGCAGGTGCAGATGGCATTCCACTCGAAGTGATCAGAGCTGGCAACGAGACATTACTTAATGCACTCACTGAGTTTTTCAACCACTGCAGGATGTCCAAAAAGCTTCCCCAACAGTTTCGGGACGCTACTATCGTCTCGATTTTCAAACGCAAGGGTGATCGCCGTGAATGCGCTAACTACCGTGGTATTTCACTCTTGTCTATCCCTGGCAAGGTGTTTGGCAAGTTATTACTTCATCGTCTCAAACCAATAGCAGAAAGCATCCTGCCAGAATCCCAGTGCGGGTTCAGGCCCGCACGCAGCACTATTGACATGATATTCACCTTTACGCCAACGCCAGGAAAAGGCTATTGAGCAACAACAACCACTCCTTATGCTGTTTGTCGACTTCGCTAAAGCATTCGACACCATTTCACGAGAAGGCCTTTGGCTTCTCCTAGTCAGATACGGGATCTCGTCAAAGTTTATATCATTTCTGCGCTTGTGATGGCATGTTTGCCCAGGTCCGAATTGGCGGCGAGACATCGGAAGCATTCTGGGTTAAGGATGGTGTGAAACAAGTTTGGCCGTTAGCACCCACACTTTTTACAGTTTTCTTGTCGGCAGTTTTAGAGCTCACCAACCAACATCTTGCGGAAGGGGTCTACATTCGCACCAGGGTGGGAAAAGTCTTCAACCTGGCTCGACCAAAGGCCAAAACCAGTCGACTGTTCTTGTTCGCGAGTTGTTGTATGCTGACGACACCGCCTTTGTTGCACATAATCACAATGATTTGCAGAAAATTTTGATATATTCAGCCGTGTAGCCAGTGACCTAAGGCTCTCTATAAATGCTTCAAAATCTCAGGTTGTTTTCACTCCTTCCGCATCACTCAAAACATAACTTCAGTTCTGATGAACAACACCCCACTGACTATGGTTGACAATTTTACTTACCTTGGGAGTTCTGTGGCGGCGGACGGCAGAATCGACTTTGAAATCAATGCCCGATTTAAGGCGGCTTGTGCAGCTTTTTCGGATCTGCGTCATCGCCTCTGGTCACAAAGAAGTATCTATCGCTCGACGAAATGCAAGGTCTATCACACCGTTGTTCTCGCCAATCTTTTGTATGTACACTGTATCAACGTCACATCAAAAAGCTGAATCAAGTACAACTTCGACATCTCCGTTAATTCTCGGCATCCGCTGGCAACACAGGATCTCAAACATCAAGGTTCTTGAGCTAGCTGGCATGCCAAGTGTCACAAAGCTGATTGAGGAACGACAGTTCAGATGGATTGGTCATGTTACCAGGATGGAAGAACCACGGTTGCCAAAAGCTGTGTTCTATGCAGAGCTCCAAGTGGGTGAGAGACGTCATGGAAGACCCAAACTTCGCTACAAAGACAGACTGAAAAGAACTCTTAAAGCATGTAACATCAATGTTGGTACATGGGAGGACAAGGCAGCTAACCTCTACCAATGGAAGCAGATTATCCACAGAGGCACAACAGTAGCAGAAGATGCTCGTGTTGCTACAGCTATAGAGACCCGCCTAAGGCGTCATGCCACCCCGCAATATGTTACTACAGACCCTACCATAGTATGCAATCGATGTGGACGTGTTTGCCGTGCCCGAATTGGCCTCCTGTCACATATGAAGGCCTGTCAAAGAAGATGAGGATGCCCTGGTCGATATCGACCGGTTGCAGTGATGATGATGACAGTGTAAGTTCGTAGGCGGGAAGTTTGCTTAGGTCCGACCAATCAAAATGAAGCCATTTCTTAAGCCAAATTGGAAGCTTAATTTGCATACATCACCCTATATAAATGTATACGAAGCTGACTGCATTGCATTTGACTTAAGATGATAGCGGAGGCGAAGTGGGTAACACAGCACTGTGTTGAAAGCGGATACGATTATACAGTATTAGAGTTGAATTGCATAGAGCATTGTTCGTGCCATTGAATATATTATGTTCAAACGTTTCTTAAACTATATCAGAGAATTAAATATACTTTTTAGCTTCAAGTGCTAAAGTGATTTTAATATAGGCCTACAAGATTTTACTGATTTTAAATTCTCGAAATTCCAATTCTGTCATTTTACAACTCAAGTGTGTCAGAACCAAATTTACCTATTATTATCTCCCTGTATATAGAAAACCATATACAGTGTAAAGTTTTAAATAATTTACCTTGGTTCTTTGTTGATATACTGTATTCAGCAGTTTAAATGCATGAATGTTATTTCATTGACAATTTTATTATATTTTATTGTATTTGTTTCTAACTGCATTTGATGATAAAATTTTAGCATTTCATTTTTTATATATTTTATATACCCTCAAAGCATTGCATTCTCATTGTATCTTTATTATTAGATCTACCTGGAAATTGAATAAAATAAATAAAAATAAAATACCACAATTTTGAGTGAATTTTGTAATTAATTAATTCTGTAATTTAAATGCATAAGCAGAGCAATATATATAAACATTTTAACATGCGTATTTTTTTTTTAGAAATCTTAACATAGGAACCATTATCTTTTGGAACATTGGCAAACAATTTTGGCAATATTCTCAAGTTCAATTTCCAATAAATTTTGATTAGTTTGAATTGAATTTATTCATTAATCATGTAATTAAAACAACAGGACAAGAAGGCAAAAGTGCAACAAACAACCCTGATTAATAAGGCAAAAGTGCAACAAACAACCCTGATTAATAGGATCAGCCATAAAAAGTAATAACTACAATAATTCCATGTGGGTCACACAAAAACGATTTCAAATTGCACACAAAGAACAAAACACAGACAACGTCTAAAAAGAAATAAAATGCAATAAAAAATTCAGTAAAGTTGGTCAAAACATGTTTTTAAAATTTTATAGGCCTAGGGGGAGAGGGGTATACCGTCATACTAAACAATTTGATGCCTGATGTTTACTGGCGCTATTCGTTATCAAAGTTAATCAGCTTAAAGTAACTGTAGTATACCGCTACTCATCTTTTTCATATTTTGTTTTCCCAATCTGGGCATGTATCTACTCTGATTGGCTGAAAATGGAAGAGCGCTCATACGCCACGATGCAAAGCCTGGCTGCGAACAGGCGACAACAAGGACAATCTTCGCACTGCTGGTGTAGCAGTGAAGAGAATTAGGTCAGCGTCGTAGTCTTTGCGGACGCGATTTGAAGGATTAACAAGACTAAAAAACATTCAAAATCGTATACTTTCTGCTTATTTTCATGGTTTTTGTTCCAAATACAAGTTCACCTCATTAATAACGCTCGGTCGTTAATTTAAAACAAAGGAAATATTTATGCACTGTACTATAAGGGCCATAAAATGAGAGTGGAAATTAATTTATCGACAAACCGAATATTTTCTCTTAAACGAGAATTTAGGTCTGGTACCTAATTTCTCGGTGGTACCTGAATTTTCGTGACACCGGCCTTGTACTGCATTTAGAGTACAACAACAACAGACCTCATTTAGGCAATGGCCTTTATTGGCAATTTTGTGATCTTTGGATTACTAAATCTTGCAAGGATTTTTGGATTTAAATTTTGCCAAATTATGGGTTCAATCCCTAAATTGTCAGCATTACTTTCTGACAACTACTGTTATCACAAATGATGCATTTATTTTAATTTTTTACATATTACAACATTTTAGTATAAAGCAAAATGCGACAAAAAGCCCTCCAAGGATAACCAACAGTGTGAAACAAAACAACACATAGTAAGATACAGTACATAAAATAGAAAAGTATATAATATTAACAAAATGTTCAATAACAATTAAAAATATATACATTTAGGTTTTATAAAATAATACAATACATACAGTTATGATATAAAAGGAATATATTTCGTTAATTACTTACAATTCATTTAATTTTTAATTTTAACTACAAAAAGGTAATTGGAATTCATTAAAAGATCTATCGAAAAATATTACATTCCATTCAAATCATATATCAAATACAAAAGTATAAGATATAATGTATTTATTCTACTTAACTACAAACATTTAATTTATTACAATTCATTAATAGATTCGTCGAAAAGGAATTAGGCCTACATTCCATTCAATTATCAATCACAAAAATACTGTATAACATACAGTTCAGTTTCATTATTCACCAGTAAGTTCATTCTAATTATGTCAATTCAATCATCATGTTTTGAATATTATTTATATACATTTTCCAAACATATAAATATATTTTTTAATATAAAATAGATACAACTAATTAATTTCAAATGCTGCATGGTGGTCCACAGGTGGTCCCCCTATTTTAGACCCGATCTTACCCCAGATGGGTTTTCAGTAGCAGCAGCTTCTTGAGTAGATTTTTTCCTCGACCATGATCAATACTAATTCTGTCATCAATGGTAATGCTGACATCGCCAGGTTTATTCATTTAAACTCCTGAGTTGTGCCACACGTCGACTTGGTCATGACAATAATTATATTCGGGAAACACTCGTGCCGGAGTCAGTAATGACTCTCGTTCTTCATTGGCATCTTAATATTGTGGCCGTGTTGGAAAAAAGCTCCATCATATGGCTTTTATATTTTAATTTTCTTCCAAGGAAAGACTCGGCAACAAGGCCTTTCAACTTAAATTGTGAACATGATTCTTCTTTTTTCTTAGAGATTAGATTGAGCCTTTCCTTTGTTAGCATGAGGCCATATAAGCGACAGATTACCACTTTTCCTCTTTATGTTTATAGTATTTGAAGTACTAGGCATCATTCATAGACGTCTCTTGATGGATATCTTCGTGAAAAATTCGATATTTGATTAGTTTCTTCCATTACGACTGCGTGCAACAGCCTCGTGCAACAGCGGGGAATATGTCATGCAGGACCCAACCCCGCTGTCGTGTCGTCGGACTAAACAAATAATTTGCTTATCCAAACAACGTAATTTCGATTGCCATCAACACCTAGAATGTGGTCTAAAGGCATATTTGGATCATATTAAGTCATAAAACTCTCCCCGTGAACCAGGGATACCAGGAATTTTAATTCCAGGACCCTCGAAGCTCTACTAGTCGGCCTCTTGGTTCAGACTCCCTGTCGGCAAGTTTTCTGAACCACCACTGCCTCGGTTAACATGCGTATACATAATTCAAGTTAGTCTAGCCCCACCACCCCCTACATTTTAGAAATAAAGAGCACAAAAAAAATTAAAAATTAGAGTGCCATTTCTGGCGAACTTGAAGTGCCAGACATAAAATATCAAGGATGTTTGGTCCCTCCATTTGAACAAATGTTTTTCTGCTCCTAATCTATTTTGAATTTCTGGATTCTCCAAATGTATAGCAAACTGATTTCGCATACTCTGGCAGAAATCGCATTATCTAAAACAATCTACACAATAGATTTGCCACAAGTCTCTAATTTATGGATTTTTCGTAGTACATTAGCGCATTTCGGAAAGCGCCACCAGCGTCAGTTTATGTTGAGAAACTTTTTTGATGAGAATTAGAGACTTGTAAAAGAGTGAGTCAGATCGAATGCAGACCGCTGGCCGTGACAAGCATGACGTAATTTTGAGGATGCCGTATTTGGCAATATGGTGAATGTTATGACGGAAAGTCAACCAATCAAACGGTTCTCGTTTGGTTTAACCCCCAAAAAATTGCAACAAAAGGTTTTTCAACGGATTTTGGTAGTATTGAGTGTGCTAAATAACACCAGAGTCTTGCAGGCGTCAACGTTCCTAAGCAGGGCTAGAAATTTACTTTTTCAGCCACTAGCAACCTATTGCTAAAATGTGCTAGTTGTTAAAAATGTAACTAGCAAAATGAGCTGCTCAACTAATAAAATACATTGATACCAACTCAACATATTATTTTCGGAAAATAAATTGTATGAAAATAACTAATGATGTACCTCTTTAAATTTGTGTGTTAAATGTTTTAATATAATATTTTCTGTTATGGTGAGTGTAGTACAATAAATATCACAAAGAAATAGCCAAATGAGTATAAGAAATTGATTTCTATACCTTGTACATTTATTCACTTCACTGTCAGAACATTTTTAATATGAAAAAAGAAAATCAGATACAAAATAAAAATTTAATATTATATACTTAATTTATTTTTTTAAATAAGTTAAGTTTATCATTCCTTTAATTTTTATTTTGTATCTGTGATTTTGTTTTCATATTAAATATGTACTGCTTATTGGAATTTTTCAAAATAATATAATTATAAACAATAAAATTTATTTTATATTAATTTTACATCATATTATTTTGAAAATAAAAAAAAATATACTTGTTTAGTGTCACACCCTCAGAAATTTTCAGGGGCAGGTTTTTTTGGTTTTTTTTGCCGGGGAGAAGTTTTTTTTTTGCCAGACTAGCCTAGGCTTAACTAGCCTAGGCAGGCTTAGCTAGGGGCTAGGCCTAGAGATTTCAAAAACTGTATTGGTAGCAAGCCAAATCTTTGACAGAAAAAGGCCATAACAGAAACTCAATTTTAAATAAAAGATTTGTTTGTACAATATTTATTTTGATAGGCCTTGGTCTTTTAAAGCTGGGGCTAGACGTTCCGTCGGCGGCCGCTGGTGCAGTAGTAGGCCTAGCCTAGGTTAGGAGGTCTACTAGGCCTAGCCAGACTAGGGTCTAGTAGGCTAGGCCTAAAACATTTGCCAATTGAAGCCTAGGTTGTAACCTATTATTTATCTTGGTTTCATAGTAAATTATTATTATCATACCTGAAACATTGTTTATTATCTAAAAAGAACCAAATTAAATATGTTCGCCTTTACTACCGATCGCATCGCTCGTGACTTCCGTCAACAAACACATGTGAGGATCCGAAAGCGATTTTTTTTTTCTGCACACTGCTTACTTAGCTTGTTGCAAGGTTTAAAAAAAATAATGTTGGTGGCGCACTTCACATCGTGTTTCTGGGTGCTCAAGATGAAAAAAAAACCGATCGTTTTTCGTCGATTATAGGCATTTTTAGTCGATTTTCATAATTAAAAAATAAATAAGTAAATTTAATAAAATTTGTATTTGTTTTTGTAGATCAGTTTAATCTAGTTTTAGGCTAATTACAAGATATTTTGTATTATGCACTACTAGACTTCAAACAAATTACGAGCAAGGTTTCACTGGTACTCTTTGTTCTTTAATATGTCTTTCCAAAGATCCTTACTGTGAACTATAACAGTAAAATATAAAACAAGTTAATTACACAACTGCAACTATAACTGATTTTCTCTAAAAACATTATCATGGTTTTTCCCATGAACTCAAAATTAATTAACTGTAACAGAGTTTTCATTATCATAGCAATTATAGCATAGTCACTAAAGATTTTATATCGTATTATTAATACAACAGAATATAATCCTATTATTAAGAACACAATTATTGTATAGTACCTCAATTGCTCTCCAAAAATAATCAGCAGTGCAATGTCTTCAAGATTTATAATCATCTGATATCCTAAAAATAATAATGATTGATAATCTAATAATAATCATTGGTAATTATCTATAATCAGATATGTTTGAGGTCTAAATATAAGTATTTGTATCCCAAAACAAATGAATAATATCCGTAAAAACATCAATACACAAGTACAGCCCTTCGATTCCTGGCTGTTTCCAAATATGGAATGAGTTAGGCAAGTCATGAATATTTATGAGCTCAAACAACAACGAGCGTGCAGCCTTCTCTAGCAAAGCGGTATCTACTCATATTTTCTGAGATAAAACTATGATTAAACTAACACATTAAACACTGTATTTATCTGTATACAGTAACATTAAACTGCTCACAAAGGTCTTTAATTTTTACTGGACCTTTGACCTACGTCTTCATACCAGTTTGCCTTAACAATCTTTCAATAAATTCAAAGTAATATCAACGAATCTCTGTTATAAACTTTCTCTAGGCCTAGGCTATAACATGGCCACCTACGGCACCAAAAGTGCTTCATAATACGGACATAAATAACAAATGAACAAAAGTTTGTTAAGGAAAACCATTGCAATAGTAATTAACTATAACTCACTAAAAATCATCAAACTTGGTAATTCCCATCCGGCGTCAAATCCACAATATCGTTAATTTAACTGACGAAAATGATCAATAGCTCGTCGTTAGGGAAACCATAAAAAAAACCACTACGCCGAGAGAGGGCGCAATTCAAAAGTTTATACCCAGGTATAAACGCACACTCCCCCACCATGATGGACGACATCATCAAAATTCAATTTGCAATAAGTTTAAAAGGTTTACAACACCAAATTAATTAATGTACAATATAATATGTAGTACAGTGTAACTTTAACTATGAGAACAATCAAAACAGTTTATAACAGGTGATTAGATCCTCTTAGCGGGTACCAATAGTATAAGTTCTGAAATTGGACGCAATACCCTCTTAGCATCTGCCATCTCTATGGACACTTTGCGAACTCTCCCATCAGCACTTGGTTCAACATGTAAAATTCTACCGAAAGGCCAACTGCAGCGAGACGAGGCAGAATCTCTAACAAGAACAACATCGTCTTTTTGCAAATCCTTCATTGGTGTCTGCCACTTTCTCCTCGCCTGCAACAGCGGTAGGTAATGCTTTCTCCATTTCAACCAAAACATGTTTGATAAGTGCTGAACACGTCTCCACTGATTTCTCAACAGATCATTCTGGTTGAAAGGTCCTTCTGGGGCTGTTATCTGTGATGCTTTCATTGTAAGCAACATGTTAGGTGATAAGTTTATTGGCAGCTCTGGGTCATCACTGTCTGGTAACAGAGGACGGGAGTTTAGAATTGCGGACACTTCCGCCATTAGTGTGACTAAAACCTCGTGGGTAAGCCGGCTTGGTTTCACTTCTCTTAGAACAGAATCTAAAATGCGCCTGGCCATCCCTATTAACCTCTCCCAAGCTCCCCCCATATGTGAGGCATGGGGAGGATTAAAAATCCACTCACATCCACGTCCTAACAGGTATCGTTTCACACAATCTTTGTCAACAAGTTGGTGTCCAAGCTCGTTGCATGCTCCTACAAAATTTGTGCCACAGTCCGAACGAATCTGCTTGACTGGGCCTCTGATCGCAAAAAACCTTCTAAGGGCATTAATAAAACATGAGCTGTCCATAGACTCCAATATTTCCACGTGAATACCTCTCGTAACCATGCAAGTAAACAGGACAGCCCACCTCTTAGCTTGAACTGCACTTCGAGTTTTGGAACTACGTATCAACCACGGTCAAAACACATCAGCTCCCACAAAGGTGAATGGTGGTGCTTCGGTCAACCTTTCTTCGGGTAAGTCTGCCATAATCTGTTCTTGCACCTTTCCTCGAAGCCTTTTGCACACCACACAGTCTTCAATAACTTTCGATACTTGCCGTTGGCCACCCAGTATCCAATAACCTTCATTCCTTAAGGTTCCTAGAGAGATGTGTCTTCCTTGGTGGTTGCATTTTTGGTGGTAGTGTCTAATGAGAAGAGTCGATACATGACAATTTTTCGGTAATATGGCTGGATGAGCAGCTCTTTCTGGCAGTTGCGAATAGCTCAGCCTACCGCCAACTCTAAGAATTCCTCTGTTATCAATGTAAGGGTTCCATTTTATGAGCTTGTTGCTCTTTGTTAGCTTTCCACTTCTCACCTCCGACATCTCTGCAGCGAAGGTCTCACCCTGGACACTCTTAATAATCATATTCTCTGCTTCAAATCTCTCCTCTACTGATTTTGGTGTCTGGCATACATGCCAACCTGTACACCCACATTCAAGTTCGTTGTTGCGTGTAAATGAACGAGCAATATGTTTAAGATTTGTAACAGCTCGAACTGCTGATTCCCAGCTGGAAATATTCGGCTGAATCTTTCAACTCCAATGCATGTCTGGTTCAAGACAACCTTGTTACAGGCGATGGTACTTGGACGCACCTCTGGATCATTAGGTAGGAGCTCTACATTTCTTTCTATACGGTTCTGGTCAGTTGACAGATATCTTTGTTTCAGGAATTCAGGCCCAGACATCCACAATGAATCATTTAACTCAGTAGCTGGGATAGACCTAGTTGCTTGGTCAGCTGGGTTTTTCGCAGTTGGAACATATATCCACTGGTCAGGTTTTGATGTTCTATGCATCTTGCTGACCCGGTTGCAGATCAAATTATGTATTACCGAGTCCACACACTCCCAGTCTTCCATCTTCGTCTCTAGGGATGCTTGAAGAATTGAGTTCACTATGCACTACTAGACTTCAAAAAAATTACGAACAAGGTTTCACTGGTACTCTTTGGTCTTTAATATGTCTTTCCAAAGATCCTTACCGTGAACTATAACAGTAAAATATAAAACAAGTTAATTACACAACTGCAACTATAACTGATTTTCTCTAAAAACATTATCATGGTGTTTTCCCATGAACTCAAAATTAATTAACCGTAACAGAGTTTTCATTATCATAGCAATTATAGCATAGTCACTAAAGATTTTATATCGTATTATTAATACAACAGAATATAATCCTATTATTAAGAACACAATTATTGTATAGTACCTCAATTGCTCTCCACAAATAATCAGCAGTGCAATGTCTTCAAGATTTATAATCATCTGATATCCTAAAAATAATAATGATTGATAATCTAATAATAATCATTGGTAATTATCTACAATCAGATATGTTTGAGGTCTAAATATAAGTATTTGTATTCCAAAACAAATGAATAATATCCATAAAAACATCAATACACAAGTACAGCCCTTCGATTCCTGGCTGTTTCCAAATGGAATGAGTTAGGCAAGTCACGAATATTCATGAGCTCAAACAACAACGAACGTGCAGCCTTCTCTAGCAAAGCGGCATCTACTCATATTTTCTGAGATAAAACTATGATTAAACTAACACATTAAACACTGTATTTATCTGTATACAGTAACATTAAACTGCTCATAAAGTCTATAATTTTTACTGCACCTTTGACCTACGTCTTCATACCAGTTTTCCTTAACAATCTTTCAATAAATTTAAAGTAATATCAACGAATCTCTGTTATAAATTTTCTCTCGGCCTAGGCTATAACATGGCCACCTACGGCACCAAAAGTGCTTCATAATACGGTCATAAATAACAAATGAACAAAAGTTTATTAAGGAAAACCATTGCAATAGTAATTAACTATAACTCACTAAAAATCATTAAATCAAACTTGGTAATTCCCATCCGGCGTCAAATCCACAATATCGTTAATTTAACTGACGAAAATGATCAATAGCTCGTCGTTAGGGAAACCATCAAAAAACCACTACGCCAAGAGAGGGCGCAATTCAAAAGTTTATACCCAGGTATAAACCGCACATGTATAGATATTCCAACTAGCAATCATTTTTTTTAATTCGCTGGTTTGTGAATTTTTACCTAGCAATTATGACAAACCTACTAGCAAATTGCTAGTTTGCTAGCGTGAATTTCGAGCCCTGCCTATGCATGATACATGACTTAAAAAGTATATAGGCCCTTATATATATACGTGTATATATAGGTACATATATATACACATATATATACGTATACACGTATATATACACGTATATATATATACGTATACACGTATATATATGTATATACGCGCGCGTGTGCATATATACACGCGCGCGTGTACATATATACGCGTGTACATACATACGCGTGTGTATATATATACGCATTTATATTATACGTATATATATACGTATATACATACGTGTATATATGTATACGTGTATATATATGTATACGTGTATATATACGTATATATATAAATAATATATATATATAAATAAAATATATAAATATAAATAAATAAATAAATATACATACAATATATGTATACATATATATATACGTAAATAATATATATATGCATATATAAAAATAATATTTATATATGTTCGGTCAAATTTGTGTGGAGGTTGAAAAAATACAGGGGGAGTCTTTATAGCCCAAAACAGTGATTTTAGTAATGGGAGTGGTTTTTTCCAAGATGGCCGCCAAAATGGCGACCATAACATAAAACAGCTTCAAATTGTGATATAATCGTGATCTTTTTAAAACAATATCAATTTCTTTGAGTCAGTAAATCATTTCAGACAATTTAGAATGTGATATAATCAATATACCTCAATTCAAGATGGCGTCCAAGATGGCCGCCATGTATAAACAGCCATAAATCAGTACTTACTTTAGCAATTTCAAGTGTCGTTTTAACATGATTTGATCAAATCAAAGGCTATGAGCCTGCTGGCAAGGCGTGCGGACGTGTTTCTGTGGAGCTCCCGGTTATTGATTCTCTGCCGGTTTTTTTTCGTGTTTTAATGCCTTTTGGTGTGGATTTTCATTACGAATTGTTCGGCGAACATTCTAATGGTGTGAGTGTACCTTATTTTCGTGAGGTTTTAATGCTTTACGGGTTATTTTAGTTTATAAAGAACCAAGATTTATTCACGCTTTGTAGATCAACGCTAATTCCTGGCTGATTCTAGCGCCGATTGTTGCTATTAGCATGGCACCTGGAGTGAAAGGCATTCTTTGTGCTTCATTGCTTTATTCCGTTTTGCTGTCATTTAACTTCTTAAAGTTAAACTCAGACGATTTTGCCACGGATCATCTCAAATTTGTGAGTCATTTTAAACATGAGCTTACTTAATCCTGTTTATGCAACTAATGATGTAAATACTTCTTGGACTAATTTTATTAATATTTTTACC
>NW_022720771.1:0-1098 GCF_011630105.1 Anneissia japonica | reverse complement strand
ACGTGATATATGACAAATAAAGATGAATCTGAATCTGATTAAAAATAGGCCTACAAGGTCCATAGGGCTAAAAAATAGGTCCAGTATCGTGATAATGTATAGAGAGCAGCTGATATCAGACTGACCATGGCTGACACAGTCTTGTGAGTAGCGAATGCACAAAATATGGTCTATAAGAAGAGTTATGAATAATTCATGACATTTTACCAAATTTACCTACGGAAAAAAAAAAACATTGCAGCCTGATGTCGATCTGCTCGAGTCCGATCGGACAGCTCGTGCTTTATCCAAAACAAAGCCAAATGATCCGGTCGTGTTGACTCTGTTGGCTGTTGTGGCCGAAAAATATATAAATAACATTCTAAATTCTGCATCTTAAACTTGCGTTAAGCAAACAATTTATGAAGTACAGTGATACATGTAACATGTGTAAACATATGAAGTGAATAGGTCTATTAGTTTTTGAGTTCGAAAGGACCCACCCACACATACACACACACACACACACACACACCATACAGAGACAGACACATGTACCAACACACACCGACACACATCCAAACGCGTGCTATTGCATTACCCTTGCCTTCGGAGAAGCGAGGGTAATAATAATAATAATAATAATAATAATAATAATAATAATAATAATAATAATAATAATTAAAACAATATAATTTTAAAAGTCACTTGATATTCATAAGCCTATCAGGAACTGACTTCTAAATTAGGCCTATATGATAATGAGATACATCTCTGCATGCTAAATATAGTGAAGCTCACGTTATAAATCAAACGTTGTCAGACTATTAAAGAAGACGATAATGCAAATGCGCATAATTCGTATGCATTAATGTGCTATGGTTAATCAATAGGCATTTGAAATTTATGATTTGCAGAGGCGAGACTGTAGACATGGGATTGCTTAGAGGTGCTGAAATAACACATTTGCCATGTTATCTTTGCTCAAAGGCGTTTGGCGTTTTGAGCGTAAATGGCCCAGTAACCATAATAGCATGAATTCCAAATTCATTCAATTTCAATTTTCACTTTATTGACAAAATATATTAAAATTAAACTAGCATGCCATAAATTCTGACA
>NW_022720770.1:0-894 GCF_011630105.1 Anneissia japonica | reverse complement strand
TGTTGTTATACAGTGTTATTTATTGATACTAAAATATTTTAAAATGATAAGGAATGATAGAAAATGAAAAAAATAATATGTGATTAAAAAAAAAGCAAAGATATAATCATTTAAAATTGTAATATTACGATGATGTTTATTATTGTTAAAGTAAAAAAAAAAAGAAAAGATAACTGACAGTGTTTTAGGCAGTGAGGAAAAAAAAAATACAGTAATCTTCAGTATCATAACAAATGAAACCTATTCAAAGCATGTAATTCCACAAGCTTATATTAGGAAATTATTATTGTGTACAATATATTTATATGAATTCAATTGGGTGATTTTAATGCTAAAGAAGGGGGAAGATGTAGTGTCTATGCTACAAGACTAGCATATCTCGTGTGTTGTTCGGACATGTTGTTAAATCAGGACTGGTGGATGAATAAACAACGAATGGCTATTGTAGAGCTGGAATATTGTTTATTGTGTCATTTAATTGTGTTTGTTTGAATACGATAGCAACACACAACAGATAGTCCAAGAGGTACTCAGGAAGATCAGGAGCTTCAGGGAATAGAGACTGCTGAGAAGATTTATTATTATTATTATTATTATGATTATGATTATGATTATTATTATTATGATTATTATTATGATTATTATGATTATGATTATTATTATTATTATTATTATGATTATTATGATTATTATGATTATTATGATTATTATTATGATTATTATTATGATTATTATTATTATTATTATTATTATTATTATTATGATTATGATTATGATTATGATTATGATTATTATGATTATGATTATGATTATTATGATTATGATTATGATTATTATGATTATTATTATTATGATTATGATTATGATTATGATTATGATTATTATTATTATTAT
>NW_022720769.1:0-1647 GCF_011630105.1 Anneissia japonica | reverse complement strand
CACACACACACAAACGTTAACACCCGAAATTACTACAAAGAAATGTCATTATTTTTAAGAAACTAGAAAATAAAATTAATATCCTTTGCAGCGGTAAAAATGAGTACGCGTTAATCATGGGCGGAGATATGATATGTATTTTACAATACAAACTAAATCAGACAAACAGTATAAACCCCAATGGCAAATATCCCCACCACTGACGCAGGGCCATCGGAACCACACCGTCCGCACAGGCTTTGGAAGGACATAATAAGTCGTAATTACGACATACGTATGTCGAAATTTCGACATAATAAGTCGTAATTACGACATAAAAATACATATTTTAGTGGCCCTAATAGGCTTTCGTATGAACCAGACCAGGGAACAGTGAAATTATTATTTCACTGTTCCCTGGACGAACTACAGTAAAGCTGAAAGACGAAGTAGCTGAAATTATGCATGAAGTCAACATACGAAGCCACGCCCACCCGGGTGAACGGTCGTATTTAGCAGCTACCTTGAGTAAGTCCTTCCAAGTCTTTCAATTCACGCTGACAGCCGATCACAACCTTTACGTTTGACTATAACTTATCAATGTACCTTTACACTTGACTAGGTAAACTTTTTTGATTTTCTTTATTATCACTTTCCATTTGCTTAAGTATGTTTTTCAATTAATGCATAGGCCTATTTTAATACACTACTTAGATAGGCTTTTCTTTTTCTATCTTGATTTCAGAGGTCGAACACATTTTTCATTTTTTTCAAACATAGTGGTGTAGAATAGTCTTTTGAGAACATTTCCAGAAAAAATTAATGTGATACGACCGATCACGTCAGGGTGGCTTCCAGGTTAAAAAATGGCTAAGCAATGAACGAATCATTGAATATTAGGGCCACTGAAATATATATTTTTATGTCGTAATTACGACTTATTATGTCAAAATTTCGACATACGTATGTCGTAATTACGACTTATTATGTCGAAATTTCGACATACGTATGTCGGAATTTCGACTTATTATGTCGAAATTACGACATACGTATGTCGAAATTTCGACATAATAAGTCGTAATTACGACATACGTATGTCGTAATTTCGACATATTTATGTCGTAATTACGACATAGGCTTGGGCCACTGTACGTATTGTTTCTCGTCAGCTTCACTTATATACGATTGAAAAGTTGTGACTTGCAGTTGAGTGATATTTTAATTTTGAATTTTATATTTTCAGTTATAATTTCAAAATTCTGAATACACATGTCCCCAAAAGAGCAAATAGCTAAAAAGTACATTTTGAAACTGTGTAAGTTGAGTGGATTTTTCATGACAGGGCAGAAATGAATTAAATATAAAAATACTGTTTTAATAATGATAATATAAATAATAATTAGAATTACTCCTTTTACGCTACGTAGTAAAAGGACAGCCTCCCAGCGGTGCAATTTTGTCCGGTACAAAATGTTTAAATATTTTGAATTCTAAAAATGTAAAAGCATTTTGAATTTGTTTAGGATAGGCTAACGGGGTCGGGTCGATGAGGTGGGACCGAAAGGGTGGGGACAACGGAATTGGACGACGAAGTGGGGACATGGCATAGAGAAATGGGGTTGGGAAACGTGTTATGGGTAATGAGTTCCCTCCTGCGCACACACCATA
>NW_022720768.1:0-639 GCF_011630105.1 Anneissia japonica | reverse complement strand
TTTTTCTTTGTTTTTTGGGTAGGCTTGTCTTTTTTCGACCAAGCTTCCATTTTAAGCGTTCTGTCGAGAAAAACATTTAACATCGATTACCACAGGTAGGATAAATCTCTCTGGGTACTGACTTGGAAATCTAATTTTCAACTAGCTCCAATCAGAACTTGGTGCCAACATTACTTAATCTTGTTGCTACACTCTTCTGGTGCGTCTGTGTAATATTGATTAATGATACAATTTCTATTACAATACAATTACTGTCAAACGAGGCTTTAGAAATGATCTTAATCACGAGTCATTTCACTGAACATTTTTCATAAACAGATTTGGCCTTTAAATAAGCCTAACCGTAATGGAATATTTTAAAATCGAGCTATAGATTCCTAATTAAGAATTATTTATAAAATGCGCTGAAGAATAACTATGACAAATGACAACTGGCAGACAAACACCTTATTTTGAATACTTGCATTATTACAGTTATGTGGGAGGGGCTTGACACAGAGATTGTGATACGAGCTATGAACCTTAATTCAGTTTTATTACTTCGAACACTTCCTGTAAATTTCGCTTTCGTTCTTGTTCTAATGCACTTCTCCACCCCGCCCCCTCTCTTTCTACCAATTAGTAAGTAATTGGGCATCT
>NW_022720767.1:0-774 GCF_011630105.1 Anneissia japonica | reverse complement strand
CCTAGTCACTGGTGAAGGCTCAGATTTTTATGCCCCCACATGTCACTATGCAATGCAATGCTACAATTAAAAAAAAATAAAACAATAAAACCATGTAAAAACCATGAAGGAAATGTAAGAATTCCAGGGGAAGGGGATATAGGCCTATGTTATTGAAGATTTTTTGGATCAGGTATTTCGGACTTCTCCTATTCCTATGTATGGGATATTTCATTCAGATATTGAGCCTGAGCTCCGCTACTTATTTACACCATGCTTCCACGAGGTCCATGCATGGATCGCACCATCCGATGTTTAGTAACTTCTCTACCACCACCTACAACCCTAAATGATTCAATCAAAGGAATAACGCATTAATTAATAATTTACTATCAATGAGCTCGTACGTACCTTCGGGTCCTTTTCATAGTAATGCTGCTGTGTTCTTATCCACCTTCCCACTAAATGGTCACGCACCGTATGTGCGAGGGCTATGAAAAAATCTCTGGAAGTGGCTACGTTCCGGTCCTTAACTAACGAGTAATGTAGATGCCGATTAAATGATTTCTTAAAAGTAGTGACATCTTCAACCTGTGCGATGCCACGAACACTTATCTGTTTTCTTCGTTCTTTATCTGTTTCGTCTAAGGATGCCATTCCTTGTCAACTTTCTTTTTTCTTTTCTTTTTCACTCGAGTCCAGGGCCCAGGCCGATCTTCCGGATAATCACTCGAATACCTCGATGAAGGTCAAGGGTGAACTCGCTGCAAACGACGTAAACATTAACGGTTAATA
>NW_022720766.1:0-617 GCF_011630105.1 Anneissia japonica | reverse complement strand
ATAGTTTAAACTATCCAATACCAATAAGGCCTGTAAAAATCATATCAATTATGAAAACGTGCACGTAACTTCGGACAAGTTTTATGAAATCAGATTTCTATTTGACATCTTATTCTTACTCATAAGTAATTGAAATGCATATACCGACAGCTATGTGTAAATTTGTATGCATCTAAGTGACAGTTCGTATCACCACAACCGTGATCTGATGACAAATTCTAACAGTTGGCAATTGGGGTAATTAAAAACAAATACTTGTCGGCTATACCCACACTCACGATTCACACTGTAGGTATCGCCTCTGGAATAAACCAGTAAAAAAATATTCCATTTTAAAGGTAAATACGTAAACATGATAAGATTACTAAGATATTACTGAGGACACGCCTTTTGTTGTTATGTATATAGTTAGGTGGTATGACAACTGATTATCAACATTAATAGTCATAATATGTAGCAATCGATCTGTCATCGTACCGCAGTGACAAAATACAGAAATAGATATGTCTATAGGTATTAACAAATATGTGGAACGCAAAGGAATTATGTATGTTTCGTGTTGTTTTGGTGAAACTTTTTTTACAAAAAAACAAAAAACAAAAACGGTTTAAAATGAT
>NW_022720765.1:0-647 GCF_011630105.1 Anneissia japonica | reverse complement strand
TCAATGAACTCGATGATCGAAGTGTTGCACTGTTGGTGCATCCTTGTCTACGGCCATACTACCTTCAAAACACCGGTTCTTGTCCGATCACCGAAGTTAAGCAACGTCGGGCCTGGTTAGTACTTGGATGGGAGACCGCTTGGGAATACCGGGTGCTGTAGACTTAATTCATTTTTTTCCCCTAGAAATTGATTTTACCAATAGTAGCGCATCAATAGCTCTTATAATATTTTCCTAATGCAGGCGTCACTTTGAAGCCTGGACCCACCCTCCTCAGAGGTCGCTAACTATCGATGTCGAAGCCTAAGGTCAATAGATTTGCTGTTATAGTGAAGTCCTAACGTTCTTTTTTTAATCTTGATTGAGTGAAGCTTTACCTATAAATTTGATGAAAGGTATGAAGCTTTCACGAATAATATGTGTTTGGTGATGGGAGATCGAATGCATAGCTATTAAAGTTCATGAATGGTGGGAAGATTTGACGAGTAATTTGTGTTTTATGGTGATGTGACATTAATAGTGATAATAATAATAATATTAGTAATAATAATAATAATATTAGTAATAATAATAATAATATTGATAATAATAATAATAATAATAATAATAATAATAATAATAATAATAATAATAATAATAATAATAAT
>NW_022720764.1:0-621 GCF_011630105.1 Anneissia japonica | reverse complement strand
TATGAACTTCTATTTAGAGACATAATTTCATTATTTTCTTTCCAAAAATCTTAATAAACGTTAACTTATATCACCTCATATCGACTTTTGAACGGGTGAAAATCGGCTCAGTATAACCCATTTTAAGTTTTTATTTAATAGAACATACTGCTATTACATCTTCTAGTTTTCCCCCACCGTTGTATTTAGGTACACGCTACAGTACACACAATGAGCCTACAACTTTGCATAGCAGAGTTCCGCACGAGTGATTTAGCCCACATCTTTATATGTCTGAGTTAACGCATGAATGGTTTCATGGACCTTCTCAGGATTTTGTATCTAATTTTGCTGAGAGTTCCGCTTGAACAATTTCGTGGACATTTTGGTATCTGCGCATGACATGCTTCATTGCAGGATTTATAATGTGTTGAGAAGCATAATCTAGGAAGAGGAGCCGGCAGCTAACTCTCCAGAGTTTTAGAATTTATTTTATTTTTTATTTTTATTGTTATATTATTTTGCTTTTTAAGCTGCTGGCACCTAGCTATTGTAGTCTTGCTTGATTTTTTATTGCCTTTTTTTTTTTATCTTAAAACAAATGAATGATTGTTAGATAGGATAATTTATATGAAAGAATGG
>NW_022720763.1:0-1993 GCF_011630105.1 Anneissia japonica | reverse complement strand
CATGTAGACTGTAGAACACTTAATTTATTTTCGAAAGAAATTTTCGGCCAGTCCTCTGGCCTTCATCAGCTTTATGTATATATATATTTGTAAACCAACGATTTCAGCCTACGGGCTGCCTGTTTTGGTATTCTATTTTTATACCGTGAATAAAATAAATAATAAAATAAATAAAATAAAGTATAAAGGAAACAAACACACACAGACCAGTATCTCAATTTTCATTCATGCCATCCTCTGGATCATGAATGCTTGCCAAATGCTTGAGTGACGGTTACTCAATTTATACTTTGTTTTCTTTAGTGTATTGTATTCTGTTTGAGGTATTATTTTTGGACGCACCTTTATCATGTGAAGTGTGCCACTGTTTCAAAAGTGTAGTTTCCAAATAAATTGTTATTATAAGCTGAGTGTCATTAGCACCCTCGTGGACAGGTGTGAGAGGGTGGTCTCTCTCAAGGAGGACAAAGAAACAGAGCCTAAAAAGATCCGAACAGCTCTAAACACATCCAAATAGGCCTACCCCAACTGGTCAATCAACAAAATACTGGAAAAAGAAAGGAAAACAAGGGGGGAAATTAAAAGATACTCAGACCATGGGGAAAACGAGGGGAAGCGTAGGGATCCCGTATATACCTGAACTATCAGAAAGATTCAGGAGAGTCCTCCGCAGTCACAATGTTAACTCATTTTTCGTCCCACAGAACAAACTAAGAAATCAACTGTTACATCTAAAAGACAAAGTCAAAAAAGATGATTGATGTGGTATAAATTTACCAAGTAGATTGTTGCAATTGCGAAAAAGTGTATATTGGGGTGACAGGTAGGTCCTTCTCCACCAGAATAAAAGAACACAAATCAGATGTGGACACTCACTGTTCCAGCGTCCTTACCAGAACAGCTAGGAACTCTGCATCCCAAGTAACAACTCAGCAATTACCCCGCAATTACCGACCACATGATTTCTATAGATGCAAAGATACTGGCAAAAGAACCGCACTGGCAGGATAGAAAAATAAGGGAAGCCATCAAGATAAGGCAAAATAGAATACCATGAACAGAGACGATGGGTACGAACTCCCGCATTTAAAAAGGCACTTAAATAAGGTTACTGGTTTCATTATATATAAATAAGGAAAGGGTAACACATCATTGTATATAAATAATGAAAAGTAACTTATATAATAAGTTCATTGATTCCATTATATATAAATAATGAAAAGGTCATTCATTATATCATTATAAGATAATGTAAAATAACTTACAATTATTTATATATAATAAGTTCCCTGATTTCATTATATATAAATAACTGCTTTTACATTTCATTATAGGCCTATATAAATAATAGCTGTCGCAAAACCATTATATATATGCTTGGACTTCAAACTCATTATATGTAAGTACCGGTATATAATGTACACGTATAGTGTCATGGTCATTATATCTAAATAATGGTTTCTTACTGCCAATTATATATAAATATCCGTTGAGTGCGAGTGCCATTATATATAAATAATGACATCTATGAGGCCCCAAGTGTAAATTTATTATTTAACACAATTATTTATATATAATTCATTATTTAACATACAATTGAATAGATCACCCATTATTTATATATAATGCACTTACGTCTAAAATATTATATGTAAATAATTGCGTTAACGTTTTCATTATTTATATATAATTAGTCTACTGATTTCATTATATATAAATAATAAAAGGGTAACCAAACATTATTTATACATAATAAGGTTACTGGTTTCATTATATATATTTCGCAGACCATCGCCTATCGAAAATGGCACAGCAAGGGATATAGCAGATTATTGAATCCAATGGTGGGGCCAGAGCACCCCCCCCCCCGCCGTCGGGGAAGACGAGTAAATTTTGTCGCGGAATAAACAAATAAATAAAAAGTTACATGTAATGTTCGTTTAGCCACCATATTGTTTTCATTGAACTATTTGTGTTAACTTTCCATCACAAT
>NW_022720761.1:0-755 GCF_011630105.1 Anneissia japonica | reverse complement strand
GCATAAAGCAAAAGTGTAGAGTAGCCGTAACTTTTAATGGTAAAAAACACAAAGGTTTTCGGGCATCGCCCTTCATCAGGTGGTACAGATAAAAATAATAGCGAGTAAAAATACACTCAATGCGGACCTAGTATGAACTTGATATACATAGGAGAGACCAAACGTCGCATTGCTGATCGTTTTACGGAGCACCTTAGATCTATACGCTTACGTATGCCTGGTTTACCAGTAGCTTCTCATTTTTCTCATAATCATAATACTGACGATATACAAATTACTGGTGTTAGTTTATGTAAAGGATCTGATTTCTCTAGGAAAGAATTAGAACAGAGAACCATCTATAAATTAGGTACGTTACATCCTGCTGGCATTAATGTTAGTTTCACAGCTTTTAGATTATGATATGTTATTTACAGCGGATTTTTTTATTATAGGCCTATATTTATATATATTATATTTTATTTCATGTATTTTGCTATATTCCATCCGTATACAGAATAGGCTTCCTATCTGTATGACTCATTTTGATGGCTTTTGTTTTAGATCTGATCCAGTTCACGCCCTTTATTGTTCCTTGTAGCTCCCTAGCTACTAGGTGCTCTATCATACTAGGTCCGCATTGAGTGTATTTTTACTCGCTACTATTTTTTATCTGTACCACCTGATGAAGGGCGATGCCCGAAAACGTTAGTGTTTTTTACCATTAAAAGTTACGTCTACTTTACACTTTTGCTTTATGCGTTTTATTACTATAT
>NW_022720760.1:0-829 GCF_011630105.1 Anneissia japonica | reverse complement strand
GAATTATTTAATGTTATGGTATTTAATTACAATAGGATATTGGGTCACTATTAAACATACATTAGACAATGGGAAAATAATTATTATCTCATACTTCCTGAGATGGCAATCTAAACAAATTAATTTTTAAGTTGAAAAAAATTGTGACCTCCTGAACATTGAGACTATCAAGCTGACTTCCATCTCCAGACCTGGCCACATATTTAACTCCATCTGCTGTGCGAACCATGCGACCTTTCCGTCCTGTCATCTCCGCTACTTTACCAGGACCTCCTAATTTGTCAATGATCTCATCTAAGGAACTGAAATAATTAAAAAATGACACACTATACTCAGATGTTGACATTTCATAGGTTATACACAAATTGTCCATAATATTACAGTAATACACAGAATAATGTGTATTCATAAATTGTATAGTAAATTATACTTGCTTAGGCCTCAGCATAAACATTACACTCACTTAAATTATTTCTTTTCAATCACTGAGCAAGGCAAGAAAGCATGACCAGAAAAAAAGTGAATTGTTAAGTCATTAGTCGATTGGCAAGTTACTAAACGGTGCAGGGAATGACAGTTATTAAGATATTGTGTTTGGCTATTGCAACAGACAGACAAAAAAATTGAGAATGTTATAAGTTTAATTTCTGATGCAATTAAGTGTTATAATGGACATTCATTTTATTACTGCTTATATCACACATTTTATTTATTCTAAAAATATCAATTCTTTGTACCTGTTTAATTTAGTACATCAGATTAATAATTAAAAAACAATAAAAGAATTTTATACCAACCTGGTGGGCAAACCTATCTTGTCTGCAAAGCT
>NW_022720759.1:0-783 GCF_011630105.1 Anneissia japonica | reverse complement strand
CTTTCGATTCCACTCAGTGCATATGACTTTGCGGTGAATTTCAATGACGTCATCTTTGTCTCAGCTTATCAACGTCCCAGTGTATCAGCGTTTATAAGACAACGACTCAGAAATAGAGTCAGTAGATGGTTAGGTGTCAATGGTTCAGGAGAGTTGTGGTCTGACAGATTTTCTGTAGTCAGGGGTCTAGTACGAAAAGTTAAACTGCTGGTCGGGAATCCTAATCTTGACCAAAAGGGAAGAAGAAAACAAGCCCCATCTTATCTTGATAGACCAATCCAAAAGCTAGTGCTTCTGGTTCCAGCATCTGAAGCTTAAGACCAAAGAATTCCCCGTCTAGGAGCCAACGTATATTTAATCCTTTTTTTTTTATCTAGTTAAGTGCAAAATACTTAGCTATTAAATTTAGGTGTATTTTGCAGGGAGCCATGTTGTGAAGGTAGAAAGCCATAGTAACATTAGCATAGAAAGTAGTTTGGTAGAGCAATATTATACTCTAATTTATTAGTCAGTTAGACTCCTAGTATATACCCAACACTAAGAGAAGCGAGCTAGACTCTGTGAGCGGTCTCACTAAAAGGCGCATACCACCGCATGCCACCGCATACCACCGCATGCTACCGCATACCGCCCATAATCAGCGTTTGTTTTTCTTTTTTAATGATTTATAATGTAAAATATCAATGCAAATATTACAACCATACCTCCACATAAATGTCAGACGCCAAAGCTGAGTGAGGGCAGTAGTCATCTTTATTCACTCACAGGAGCCACATCCACACA
>NW_022720758.1:863-1058 GCF_011630105.1 Anneissia japonica | reverse complement strand
TGTCTATTACACTATATTACACTTCAAAATGCTGATGAGCAGGGGAGAGGTGGGTAGGTAACAATTAACGACTGAATAAGCAAATAAAAAAAAATAAATAAATCAAAATAAAAAATAAAAAAAATCAATTAATTTCAGCTTTTTTTTTGTTGTTGTTGTAAATGACCAAATAAATAATGAAGTGAAATGAAATTT
>NW_022720758.1:0-823 GCF_011630105.1 Anneissia japonica | reverse complement strand
AAATAAAAAAATGTATTGTAGGAGTTGATAAGTAAACCACACCGCTCCTACCGCTCCAATCTATTTTAAAAGAGAAAATGGCATTAAAAATAGATCCATGCTCTGACACATTTTGGGACCGTGTACTTTAAGTAGGCCTATTTCTTACAGATTTTTTGGATGATGTGTTACATACAATTCATATGATGCTATAGGCCTAAACTATTAACTATAAACAGTCTTTATCTTATTTAATATATTTTAGTCTATAGGATTTTGTTTGAATTATAGAAATCTAATTACATGAATTATTTTGCTCACAATTTGTCACTGTTTAAAATAGGAAACAAATGTTTTGACACATCTCCTCTCAATCTCACTCTAAATAATACTTTCTTCACACACAAATTGAATTACGACTAATTAAACATAACTATACCCACAAAATATATCAATATATAATTTATTGACACAACATTTGTTCAAGTGGAAAATCCCAGATAGATCGTTCTGGGCATACGTATGGACATGCATGGGCTTTGAAGAAAACATTCTGATCATTGCCTGCACTTGACATGCTAAAACTATCATTCACACGCTAAGACAGAATGCTAAAACGATATTTCTTCGGCGATTTCGTTATTTAAAACATGGTTATTATACTACTTAAAATAACACATGTATTGTATTCTGAAAATCCGAAACTCTCCTAAATTCCGTACGTAATATTCGGTATAAACACAAAAATCAACTTCTTAAATGAGACGATCAGTTAAAATCTGAACAAAACAACAAGCATAGGTCTACCAGATGCCGTGAAAAAGAACTGTGATGTCATGCCATG
>NW_022720756.1:0-1670 GCF_011630105.1 Anneissia japonica | reverse complement strand
CTATGAGGTGAACTTGTGGAATGGTCAATTAAACAAGCTTCATTAGAAATAGTAAACTGCTCATTTTGAAACATGCAAAATAAATACGGAAATAAAATCAACAATTAATTTAATAATACATTTGGCTGCACTGAAATGCATTATACTGTAATCGTAACAGCATCTACTACTGTACTGTGATTCAACTATGCTTGGTGCCAGACACTAATTTCAGATTGCGCACCATACCTAATTTATTTGGCGTCTCATACTCGATATGGATCAACCTACACACACGCTCCTGTGTGTGAGGTCTTGCTGAAAGCCAGAACTTCCATCTACTCGTGACGATGCCCCGAAATCTAATCACTATTTTCCCTTTCATGTTACAGATGGAAAGAGCACAATTAAGGTACACCTTCTATAAATTAACTGTGCACAATACCATGTTACCATCAATGCATTCACTAGAGTAAACTGTACCAAGTACTAAAAATAAAATCATTATTTAAGCAGCTATTAGCACATACAGTACTGTAGATCAACCATGGAGGAATTAGTTTAGTCAAAATAAATATATTCCTTTATGAATCAACGTAGTTGATTCTACCTATCCATGGGCGGATCCAGGGGTTAAAAAGGGGAAGGGAGTGGAGGTCGCTAGCCTCGAAAAGAAAGATAGGAAAATAAGGAGGAATAGGGAAGCATGGTACACTAAAACAAGCTAATTTTTCAGTTTAAACACCATTCCCAACCCCACCCCGCTTGATAATTCGCATGTCGCATGGCCCTTACCCAGATTTTTCTCTAGATCCGCCGCTTCTATCTTCTATAGTAAAGGAAAAAAATGCATATTCATAAGGGAAATACATCTATTATTATTCTGAATACTAAAGAACCCTATGCTTCAATAAAGTTATTCTAGAGCAAGATGAATATAATAGTCAAACTTAACAATTGACCAATCAGAACAGCGCGTCTCACAAACACACTTGTTTGCGTATGTTTTTAACACTGGTTATGTTCACCCATGACAGATAATGGTTAGCAAGATCCGGATTACAAACAGACGTGCTCACCCGTGTGTTCAAGGAAACCCGATCCACAAACCAAGAAGATGATGACTGGATCACTGGCCAATAGGAAACTGGAAATTGGAAATGTGTACGTGTGATTGGTTGATGATAGAAATGCACTCAACTAACCGATAGCGCTCGCCAACCGTTAACGTATCCAGATCCTGGTAGCAGTTAGCACTAACGGGCGTTCTCACACAGGTGCTAACGGTTAGCGCTAAGGATTAGCTCCTGATCCAGATACTGGGGCTCTCGTGTGAATCTGACCACTATCGTTTTGTGGGCCCTTAGCCACAATATCCAAGGGATAGGGCTTAGCAGATGGTGGTGGTGGTGATAAGTCGATTAGGAACAGTGGGTACATCTTAGAAAATATATGCACTATTTTTAACTAAGGAAAAAAAGTAACAGTAACATATATGTATATATACACACATTATATACATACATATAGTAGAGTAGACATCAAAATAATGATGAGCTGCACATATGTTCCAAATATATATAACATGTGAGTCAAGTACGAAAATAAATGACAGAGGTTGACGTGTGACAGAACATAAAATATATATTATCTTTATTTTTTTATTTTTTTATTATATATTTATTTTTTTT
>NW_022720755.1:0-1110 GCF_011630105.1 Anneissia japonica | reverse complement strand
AATGTTAAAAAGTTCAGTCAAAAATGTAATTTTTTTTGGTTAGGTGAGGGTTAGGGTTAGTGTTAGGGTAAGAGTTAGGGTTAGGGTTAGGGTTAGAGTTAGAGTTAGGGTTAAGGTTAGGGTTAGGGTTAGGCAAAGTGAGATAGGCTGAAACAAACACTATTCCATTGAAAGTTTGAAGTTTTTCGGATAAGTACTCGAAATATGGCGGAAAGTCAAAAATTTGCACTAAGTGCTCAACTCGGCGAGATAAGCACTATTCTGCAAAAAGTGACAGTGTTAAAAAGTTGAATGAAAATACAATTTTTTTGGGTTAGCAAAGTGAGATAGCCTGAAACAAACACTATTCCATTGAAAGTTTGAAGTTTTTCGGAAAAGTACTCGAAATATGGCGGAAAGTCAAAAATTTGCACTAAGTGCTCAACTCGGCGAGATAAGCACTTTTGTGCAAAAAGTGACAATGTTAAAAAGTTCAGTCAAAAATGTAATTTTTTTTGGTTAGGTGAGGGTTAGGGTTAGTGTTAAGGTAAGAGTTAGGGTTAGGGTTAGGGTTAGAGTTAGAGTTAGGGTTAAGGTTAGGGTTAGGGTTAGGCAAAGTGAGATAGGCTGAAACAAACACTATTCCATTGAAAGTTTGAAGTTTTTCGGAAAAGTACTCGAAATATTGCGGAAAGTCAAAAATTTGCACTAAGTGCTCAACTCGGCGAGATAAGCACTTTTGCGCAAAAAGTGACAATGTTAAAAAGTTCAGTCAAAAATGTAATTTTTTTTGGTTAGGTTAAGGTTAGGGTTAGTGTTAGGGTAAGAGTTAGGGTTAGGGTTAGGGTTAGAGTTAGAGTTAGGGTTAAGGTTAGGGTTAGGGTTAGGCAAAGTGAGATAGGCTGAAACAAACACTATTCCATTGAAAGTTTGAAGTTTTTCTGATAAGTACTCGAAATATGGCGGAAAGTCTAAAATTTGCACTAAGTGCTCAACAAGGCGAGATAAGCACTTTTCTGCAAAAAGTGACAATGTTAAAAAGTTGAATGAAAATACAATTTTTTTGGGTTAGGCAAAGTGAGATAGCCTGAAACAAACACTATTCCATTGAAAGTTTGAAGTTTTTCGGAA
>NW_022720754.1:556-784 GCF_011630105.1 Anneissia japonica | reverse complement strand
GTATGTACTTTACATAGGCCTACTTCAAAAAGGTGATTTCACAACCACTAAAATATAGTACCTCTAGAGATGGACGGAAATGACACTTTTATATAATAAAATTCATCATCATCACATTACCATTATAGTCAAAATGAAACGCCAACAAATTTCTCATGATCTTTTATCAGGAATCTACTTAATATCCAGGACAACTTAGGCCTAATTATAGCTTACTAAGCTTTAACT
>NW_022720754.1:0-480 GCF_011630105.1 Anneissia japonica | reverse complement strand
TTATTACTATCGTCATTATCATCATTGTTATTATTATTATTACTATTGGTAGTAGTATTATTAAACAAACATGATCTTTTATCAGGGATTTTTGACAACCATAGAGATCTTATTCTTATTAATGTGTGAGTGATATACCATAAAAAAAAAAAAACATAGAAAAAAAGCTTAAAAACATTGTCTTTGAGTATGTACTTTACATAGAGCTACTTCAGAAACGTGATTTCACAACCACCTCAGCCCCAACATGGCTGGGGCTGATGTGAGAAAATTTGAAGAAAATAGTACCTCTCGAAATGGCTGGAAATGACACTTTTATATAGTAAAATTCATCATCATCACATTACCATTATAGTCAAAATGAAACGCCAACAAATTTCTCATGATCTTTTATCAGGGGTCTACTTAATATCCAGGACGCGTATTTTTTTTCTGCAGTACACATAAGCAAATATATGTTTCTTTTAGCCAATCAGAATG
>NW_022720753.1:0-1090 GCF_011630105.1 Anneissia japonica | reverse complement strand
CTTCTAGGCCTCATCAGTGCAGCTAGGGTAAAGATGAAGACCAAACGTTATGACCAGCTTGAGCACGGCCTAGGCTAGCCCGACGTTCAACTGCAGCATCGCTAATGAACCGCGTTAAGAATGACAAAATATACTCTGTGTTTACTGGAACAGTCTTCCGCCCCATAACATTCCATAATCAAGTTTAGGTACACGCCCCACAAAGCCGACTTCGCCATCGTCAAGTAGGTCAATTTTGTATTAAGAAAATGTTCACTTTCCAAATAAAATATAACGCTTTGTATCTACAAAGAAAGGCGCTATACATAAATATAAATGTCTCAACCTTGTTTGGGATTTTCTGCTACAGCTGTGTCATCTTGAGACAGGATTTCAAACACGCAATAAGACATCAATGAAATAAAACTAACGTACACTGAATTATACTACATAATACCGTACATTCTATTTAATATTTGTCTAACAAATAAACATTTCGGCTGCTATCATAAATAAAATGCATGTATACTTTTAGACAAATAAACGTAATCTGTATTGAATATCAAATTGTACAACACAAAACATTACATTTATTAATTATTCACTGAAACTTACCTTAGTTTACACCTTCAAGTACAGTTTTACCACTCAGTATAAATAAAAATGAATGATAAAACAGAAAATAATACAGTAGGTCTACTATAAGGTCCTAAGTATAATAAGGCTGTTTGTCCTCCTCACCTTCCCCCTACCTGAGAAAAAAATAGGGGTGACAAAGCAAGAAAAATTTTTCTGCTTTGTTCTTTACATATAAAAAAAATGTGTTTAAAAAACTCTTTTCAACCAGCCCCTTTTTATCATTTTAAAAAAAGAAGGGCAAACAAACAACTTATATTTTTAGGCCTAATAGACTGTCTCAACGACTATATTGCTTTGATAGCCAGAATCCACATTCCCTCTTACCTGAAAAAAAGAAAAATATTAACGAAAGCATTGTGCTTGAATTAGTTGTAAATAGACACACACCACGACATAGATGACGACTCACAATAGTGGGTGTGGGATTGGGATAATGCCCATATGGCGCCCCATACAAATTTCGCCCGACCGA
>NW_022720752.1:0-543 GCF_011630105.1 Anneissia japonica | reverse complement strand
TTAGAATTAAAATTTTTCCAAAAATCGTTAAATTTCTTTTTCGCCATGTATCTAGTATATTTTTTTAGAGATTCAATTTTTTCAAGCCAATTTTTATTAAAACACAAGTCATGGTCATGACCAACATATATTCCGAGGATTCTGAATGCATCTGATACCCATTTGATATCGTATGGCCTATCAGTTCTTTTTTCCATTGTCCTAACCACATAGCATTTGTTTTTTCTTTATTTAGTTTTAGTCCAGAAACTTTTCCGAATTCCACAATTTTATGTAAGCTTTTTTGTATACTGATTTCATCATTGATAAATAGAACCGTGTCATCGGCAAGTTGTGCAATTTTCACTTCATTTACACGTGGGCCTTCTATACTTGGTAACATAATGCCTTTAATCAATTTATCATGTCTAAGTCTTACAGCCATTATTTCTGTTGCAATGATGAATAATAGTGCGGATAGAGGGCAGCCTTGTCTAACGCCTCTGTTCATTTTAAAACTACTTGAACACCAACCATTATTCATAATAATACTTTCGGTATCAC
>NW_022720751.1:0-732 GCF_011630105.1 Anneissia japonica | reverse complement strand
TGAATCAGTGCGTCAGTAGCAGACGATAACTTATGATGATTCGTTCCTGGTCGACACAGGCATTACCGTATTTCTCCTTTTTAATTTAATTTTTAACCCAAGAGCACACTCATAGTATTTAATTTAGCATTTTTTTATGAGGCTTCTAACTTCACTACCAAGTTTTACATCAAAAACGATAGTTATTAATAATATCAATGGTCAAAATGTTAAGGATAATCGCACCATATCCGCAAAATGAGCTCATGGTGCTGTAGGTCTATTAATTGAAAAGAAAACAGTAGATAGATATCGAAGACTATCCAAAGAGACTTTAGACTCTTCTGACGTGTCACAAGTTTAGCGGGATTAACACTGATAATTATTTCGTAGGCCATTGGAAGGTCATTCTAAATCTAGTCTATACAAAATGCTTTAAAATGCCACTATTTGTGGCTAAACTTTATTTTACTGGGAAAGTAGGATTTGCTTATTTGACTCCAGCTGGTTCTAATTACAATTCTAGCCTATTTGATAATGCAAGTGGAACTGGAGCCAGTAGGTTGTATATCTACCAGTTAAATGGGATTGGTCATTGGGGTACCCTGGGATGATGATATTTTTTTTAAATAATATCATTTAGCTTTGGTTATTGTAGATTATTCATACAGAATTTCTTTCTGTGAACAGAGTACGGATGAGCGTTGGCTGGTTTGGGGTGGGGGTGGGTGCAAAACGGCTTTGGGGTGGGTG
>NW_022720750.1:363-664 GCF_011630105.1 Anneissia japonica | reverse complement strand
AAAGTACTCTTAATATGGCGGAAAGTCAAAAATTTGCACTAAGTGCTCAACTCGGCGAGATAAGTACTTTTGTGCAAAAAGTGACAATGTTAAAAAGTTGAGTAAAAAATGTAATTTTTTGTTGTTAGGTTAGGGTTAGGGTTAGGGTTAGTGTTAGGGTTAGAGTTAGGGTGAGGGTTAGGGTTAGGGTTAGAGTTAGGGTTAGGGTTAGGGTTAGGGTTGGGGTTAGGCAAAGTGAGATAGGCTGAAACAAACACTATTCCATTGAAAGTTTGAAGTTTTTCGGAAAAGTACTCGAAAT
>NW_022720750.1:0-330 GCF_011630105.1 Anneissia japonica | reverse complement strand
TGCACTAAGTGCTCAACTCGGCGAGATAAGCACTTTTCTGCAAAAAGTGACAATGTTAAAAAGTTGAGTCAAAATATAATTTTTTTTGTTAGGCACGGTGAGATAGCCTGAATCAAACACTATTTCATTGAATGTTTGAAGTTTTTCGGAAAAGTACTCGAAATATGGCGGAAAGTCAAAAATTTGCATTAAGTGCTCAACTCGGCGAGATAAGCACTTTTGTGCAAAAAGTGACAATGTTTAAAAGTTGAGTCAAAAATGTAATTTTTTTTTTGTTAGATTAGGGTTAGGGTTAGGGTTAGGGTTAGTGTTAGGGTTAGAGTTAGGGTT
>NW_022720749.1:0-521 GCF_011630105.1 Anneissia japonica | reverse complement strand
AGAAGTGATTCTCTTATCATCGATTGCTAATCGCATTATTACTACAAAGAGGATGATAAACTGACCGAGAAAACTGAAAAATTGTTTTTGGCCTGCTGGACATCAAATTATTTCAAAGAACAGTTCTTCGGCAAGAGTCAGTATTTTTATAGGCCTCATTTCTTCCGCCACAGGAAACTGTTCTTTGGAAAATTGTTACCAAACCAATATTTTCTTCAGCCAGTAGAAACACATCTTTGGAAGCTATACAATCAGTGGCCTGTGGGGAGCATGGAGGGTGCACAAACACAAAGAAAGCTTGTGTCCCCACCCTGCTGTCTCCATTGAAAATGCCAGAAGCCAAAAAATCACGCTCAAATACCGGTAGTTAAAAATAACCCTTTTTTCACCTAATTTTGCGTCTTAGTTCCCATTAATGAAGCATTCAGACTCCCACTCCACCTTCATCCCAGCGCCCCCCCCCCCCTTTCTCAGTTCAAGAATACTAGATACACCAGTGTATACAATAGACAAGTCTCTTT
>NW_022720748.1:28974-30172 GCF_011630105.1 Anneissia japonica | reverse complement strand
TAATGCGAGCTTTTGTGTTTTTAGTACATTTTGATGGTAAATTATTAGGTTTTAAAATGCCTATCCCAGATAGCATGTTCTAAACCAGATTATGAAGTCATTCAGGCGTAATGGACGGTAACAAACGTCTGATTGAAAATAAAGGTGCAACCTGCAGGAGAACTCAATATATAACAATAACAATAATAATAATAATAATAATAATAATATTGATGATGATGATGATGATGATGATGATGATGATGACGGTGTCGGCGGCGGTGGTGGGCGTGGTGGTGGCGGCAGCGGCAATGATGTGCGTAAGGAGAAAATGTTTGTGCTGATTAACCATCCAGACGCGTGCACAAATCTAGATGAAATATACCATAGTGCCCCTTTTTTTTAATGTCTTGCAATTACTAGCATAGTTTGAGTACCGTACCTAATTATGTCCATTAAAATATCAAAAAGTAACACTAGTCTACAAAATGTTCGACGAGGATGTGTCACACTACAAAAGCAACACATGCGAGAAATCATTCTAATTACAATAGTACAGTATAATGAAATTAAGAGAATATAGTATTTAGTATGCACTATGTATACTGTACCACTTCAGGGAGTGTGGCTGATAAAAAAAAAAAACGTGTACCGTATGTTCTATAATTATAATTGGATAAAATATATTATAAAATGACCATGTTAATCACAAAATAATATATTCAGTTTTATTTTTACAGTTGCAGGTTCAAGGGGAGGGTGCCCTCCTCCCCCACCCAATTTTTCAAAAAAGAAAAATGTAATCGTCCAATAGTGGCATTTCCTGCAATCTGGAGGTGCCATAATCATTAATTTTCTCACCTCAACCCCAACCATGGTGGGACTGAGGTAGTATAGACTCTCCATCTGTGAAAGTCCCTCTCTGGGGCTCCCTCAATTTCGAATTCCTGGATCATCCACTTGTTTAGAATATTAATTATATGGCAATACTTTGGCCGACTTCGCTTCACTTATTATATTAATGATATTTGGT
Source organism: Anneissia japonica (assembly GCF_011630105.1). Classification (NCBI taxonomy): domain Eukaryota; kingdom Metazoa; phylum Echinodermata; class Crinoidea; order Comatulida; family Comatulidae; genus Anneissia; species Anneissia japonica. The sequence goes on along the minus strand of NW_022720748.1, from coordinate 29,160 downwards.
GGATCAAGAGGGGCTGATGTTCAGCGATGGTCTCTACAAAGATGGGAAGGGTAATCTCGCCGAAATTATGTTATCACAATACACAGCACCTTTAAATATACTCACAGGCTACAGTAAACGCTGTCTCTTATACACATCTAGATGTGTATAAGAGACAGATATAATATATCTCTGTGCAAAGAGTAC
>NW_022720748.1:28457-28857 GCF_011630105.1 Anneissia japonica | reverse complement strand
CATGGAACAATATAGTGCATTAAATACAACTTAAAACTGTTTAAAGGAAAAAGCACTCTCTCGTGGAAATTATGTTATCCCAACACACAGCACCTTTAAATACTCTCACGGGCTACAGTAAACATTGGCATTGGTCACCTGGTACTTATCTAACCTTAATTTTGGTCTAACACAATATCTGAGCTATTTAAAGAAAACACTCTCTCACGGGCTACAGTTAACATTGACACTGGCCACCTGGTACTTATCTAACCTTAATTTGGGATTAATTGTGGTCTAACACAATATAAAGCTATTTAAAGAAAACACTCTCTCGCGGAAATGTGTGTTTCACCTGCTAAACGTACCGTACCATTAAATACCTCACTGAGGATGGAAAAGAGCTGATATTGTCTCCAAA
>NW_022720748.1:28139-28438 GCF_011630105.1 Anneissia japonica | reverse complement strand
CTAATATGGAACAATATAGTGCATTAAATACAACTTAAAACTGTTTAAAGGAAAAGGCACTCTCGCGGAAATTATGTTATCACAACACACAGCACCTTTAAATACACTCACGGGCTACAGTAAACGTTGCACCGGTCACCTGGTACTTACCTAACCTTAATATCGGATTAAATTTAGTGCGTCGAACACAATATAAAGCTATTTAAAGAAAACACTCTCTCGCGGAAATGTGTGTTTCACCCGCTAAACGCACCTTTAAATACCTCACTGAGGATGGAAAAGATCTGATATGGTCTGCA
>NW_022720748.1:26986-28087 GCF_011630105.1 Anneissia japonica | reverse complement strand
ACTCTCTCGCGGAAATTATGTTATCACAACACACAGCACATTTAAATATACTCACAGGCTACAGTAAACGTTTGAACTGGTCACCTGGTACTTACCTAACCTTAATTTGGATTAAATTTAGTGCGTTGAATACAATTTAAAGCTATTTAAAGAAAACATTCTCTCGCGGAATTGTGTGTTTCACCTGCTAAATGTATATTTAAATACCTCACAGAGGATGGAAAAGAGCTCATACGGTCTCCCAATACCTATCTAACACTAACATGGAACAATATAGTGCATTAAATACGATTTAAAACTTTAAAGGAAAAAGCACTCTCTCGCGGAAATTATGTTATCACAACACACAGCACCTTTAAATACTCTCACGGGCTACAGTAAACATTGGCATTGGTCACCTGGTACTTACGTAACCTTAATTTGGGATTAATTTTAATGCGTCTAACACAATATAAAGCTATTTAAAGAAAACACTCTCGCGGAAATTTGTGTTTCACCTGCTAAACATACCCTTGAATACCTCACAGGGACGGAAAGGAGCTCATATGGTCTCCCATATACTTATCTAACACTAACATGGAACAAAATAGTGCATTAAATATTTAAAAACTGCACAATTTTACACCTTTTCCCCAATTTTTAAAAATTAAAAAATCTGTATCTCATTCACTGTTCCCCAGTTCTGTGCCAAACAACTTTTTTCTGTCCTGGAAAAATCAGACCTACAACATATCAAAAAATCGTTTTCCCCTGGAATTCTAATAAGAAAAATCCTCTTTCGTATTTTTATTATACATATACTTGTCTTATACAAATCTTATATATACACATATATACACAAATCTTATACATATACACATATATATATACATATATATATATATATACATATATATACACATATATATACATATATATACATGTATATACACATATATATATATACATATATAGGCCTATATATATATGTATATATATAGGCATTCGGTCACATAATGCAAAACAGCAAACGGCCACATAATGCAAAACTATTTAAAATTAAAACGGAACAGCATTATGTGGCCGTTTGCTGTTTTATGGGTTTTTCCCATTTGCCTTATA
>NW_022720748.1:24826-26765 GCF_011630105.1 Anneissia japonica | reverse complement strand
TATTAATTGCCCATAGCAAAGTCTATCTCTTATACACATCTAGATGTGTATAAGAGACAGGCCCTATCACAGTAAAATAATTAATAAAATCATTCTCAACGGTCATGAACATCATTCTTAATACCGTACTGTATCCCAGCAGAGGACCCACATCCACTCACATTCGAAATTTTTTTTGGAATTAGTAGACTGCTGGACGATCTTAGGTGGCCGCCCTGAAAAAAAATTAGGCATTAAATAGAAAGTGTACACGAAGAGCACACACGCAAGACGAGTGACCATAATTTTGTTCACACAGTAAACGAAGGGGGTGGGTAGCCACCCTATTAATCCCCTCCCCCCTCACCACCACCCTCCAGATCCGCCACTGATTAACAGACGAGTGCTGGAAAGCAGATCTGAGCATCTAGAAAAACAAATAATAATCAGTCCACAAAAAAAAAGAGACAGGAGACAAATAAACCAGGGTATTATCTGCCACAACATTTAGTCTGCTTTATCAAGGCCTTCGCCCTGCACCCCCGAATACAGAACCTTTCTGTATCCACTCGCCCCAACCATGACTACTGGGTTAGTTTACCCAGGGTTGTCCACCACCTACAATAACTTAACCTGACGTTGAAATACTGTAGAGGGCAGCAACCATAAAAGTGGTCGATCATATTTTTTTTTGTACAAGGTTATGTCGAAAGTCAATTTACCTTCGCGAAAATGGTATCGCCCAGGCTATTCTTTTGCATTAACGATTTTGCAATGTCTGGCTGCTTTTGCAAAGCGTAGCTGACCTCGCCTCGCTGCCGGTCTGCAGCAGGATGCAATTGGTTTTACCTAGCAGGAAAGTCTAATGCGAACAGCGCGAGTCGGGTAAACTTCCCAAGTCATCACAGTGAATGACCTTCCTCAGGCTGTCAGGCAATTACGCATGAGCTGTGACCTGGAATAAAACGTCATACACAAACATCTTGATTAATTTCGCGCGTGTTTGCTAGTGTCTTGATTTTGAGTAATTTTGTCATTTTTTTTCACTTGTTTACTCGGTTTGTTTCAATGGCCGATTTATATGGAGCATTAATAAATGTGCTAGGTCTTGGTGAGACAATCCATCGCGATTATCAACAAATACAACATGATGTGGGCCTAGTCCAAAGAAACACTGTCACAACAAGAAGGAGAACCCGGCGGTTTAGCTTGTTACGATCTGTCGTACGTGAGCGTCAACGTAGGCAATCTGAGGCAATCTTGAATATAGCAGTTCTTAATTACTGGGCTTCGTGAATTTTAGCGCCCCCAATAGTTGAATCTGTACGAATGGTTAGTTTCACCATGGCCTGTGGTAAAACTAACCACGTCGATAAATCCCAGTGCGAACGACAGGAAGTTTACCCATTGGAATGTTACCCACAGTCTCGGTAAAAATTTCCCTATTTTAAATCCAGTGCGATTGCGGCTTTATACTGCTTAAGCGGACGTAATATGAGCACCAATCTATTCCCGCCTTATTATTGTTAGCCTAATTACTGTCGCTGTAAAGGAAATTAAGTTTCACCAAACCTTCCCATCGTGTTCGCTGTTTCTCGCTGTAAAATGACTTGTGATTTTTTTCAACGTAAATTAGCTTTTACATACTTTTTACTGATTGTTTATGCTAGATAATTAAGCTGTGAAGTTGAGCATAAGGTACATGCTCAATAGTATAAGCTTTAGTTACTTTATTTTTTTAATGAATACATAGACATATTTAATAATTGTTTACCCCGGGAGAAAGTGTTGCAAATTTGTGTCCCATAGGCTCTGATTATCCAGACCACAAAATACTAAAATTCGCAGGGAACTAAAATTCGTGCTACACCTGTCCGGCGTTTATTTTAACAACTGCAGTGTTATTTAGTGTAATTTCACTGTTCCCTGTTCTATACGATCGAGACTCATCAACAGATAC
>NW_022720748.1:18001-24709 GCF_011630105.1 Anneissia japonica | reverse complement strand
AGATGTGTATAAGAGACTATATATATAGGCCTATATGTTATTATAATGTATTAAATGGAGGTCACCCTTAAAGTTCTTCGAACTTATTTTACCTCCATCCAAAAAATGTTTATTTTAATCTTATTAAGTACTGTACAGTAATTTTGTCTATATTGTATGTTCAACTGTATAAGATTTGATTTGTGTGAAAAATCAAATGTAAACAAACAAACAAATCATCATCATTATCACCACCACCACCAACATTTTCATTATCAATATCGTCATCATTATCATCAACATAATCATCGTCGTCTTCATTTTACCTGCCTGTTAGTGGCGATGATTCGCTGTTGGTTTGGAATAAATAAATAACTACATAAATAAATTATTGTCAAACATTATCATTTCACCATCATCAGCAACTTGTCATCATCTCATAATCAGTATTAGTGTTTCTTCTTTCGTGTGAGTTGGCGTATCGCACGTACGTTTGTTACAGATTGCGATTGTGGCTCATATAAGAGCCATTAACATTGAGTCGGAAATAATCAAAGTACGGTAGGCCAGGGTAGGCGTACACCCTAGTTCCCACTTGTAAAAAGACTGTTGCAGCGCAACGTACGCAACCCAACGTAAAAAAAAAAAACCAAAAAAAAAAAAACGCTCTTCCGGCTATTTCGCATCGCCCCTCCTTACGGAAAGTTGGAAATTGTAATAGATGTATACGGTTACTGTAGCACTCTTAACATCAGAAATCGTTTGTATTTATATATTTTAAAAAAAAATTATCTAGGCGTGGCCTAGTATGCTACATTTCTATAGTTACTGAGCAAATTACTGATATCGTGACCTAGTTGGTTGTCTATAAAACAAAGACCACACACTTCAATAATCTCGTGATCTTGTAACAGCTTGATGTACTGTATTATCATTAAAATAAAAAAGAAAAACAAATAGGTGTTTTCGTTTTTGAGTCGTCTGTCTTCGACTATAGACCCATCGTGAGCTATTTGTCATACAAAGCAGACACAGTAGTAGGGGGTGTTTTGGCAATTATTTTGGCAATGCTTATGCTAATCCCAGTGTCCCCACTCTCATTTTGGTGATTTTTCAAAACCTTCACACGACTTTGTCGTACAATATACAAAGACAGAGGTAAATTTATCTCATACATAAAATCAGCCTTCTGCCACCAATCAAATCTTCTTGTAATGTATTGAAGGTTAGTCCTATGCCCTATTATTAGTACAGTACAGCCGAATCACAACCTATAAAAACACACAGGGCTACATGAAAGCTACAATTCCTTACCTACACAGACAACTTTTCATCAAAACGTAAATGATATGAAGGCTCGCATGAATATCATGTTTAGAACATGCGCAAATGTGCTTTTCCCTTGCGTTTCCGATCTTGCATTGCGGAAAGTTAAATCAATTTAACTTTATCCAAACAACGCAAAAGTTGACTAGCGTCAGAAAGTTTTAGTCGTCTGTTCCCAATTGGAAGCTGCTACGCCCTCGATTCGCATCACTTTGCGCCGATACATTGCGCCTGCGTCGTTGCGTTGCGTCCTAGTGGGAACCAAGGGTTGCCATGGTTTAGTGGCAGGATATAATTGGACAAATAGGCTTCAATGGAGGAGAAGGTGGTTTAATTCGTAGAAATTTACAATATTCTATATACAAGTACTGTTAGGGGTTTCGCAGTGTCAGATTACTATGGTCACAGGCATATCACATAACTTAAAATGCATTTATTCACTCAATAACAAAACGCTAAGCATTCCTATATTAATTTTTATTAAGTGTAATAATTAAGTTATTAAAAGACAAGCTTACATAAAATAACATTATAGTATATAGTATATGGTATTAGTAGACTAGGTTATTTATAGCGAATATAAAAATATGAGTTTAATAACTACTCTATTATAATAATACATAAAACAAAACCATCAATTCGAATACAATTTGTTTTCGTATTTAACATAGGTATATTCAACTTCTTAAAAACTTACACATTAAAAAGTGATATGATAGGATATAAAATCGTACTACTGTATGCCACGGCCATTTAAGTAAATGATCGTAATGTATCAGTGTAACAGAAAATGTATTTGTCCTCTTTATGGCCTTTATAGCCAAGTTTGTAAGTTACGCTTGTCTCATTGCGTATTCATGTTGATCATTATCTACTAATATATATGTTGGTGTGTACACGTATGACTGGTTTAAAATACTTTTTCGAATTATATATGTAAAATATGTACATTTTACCTAACTTAATTTTATTACTTTATTGTGTTTTCTTCTTATACAATTTAAAAATCAATCTTTGTGTTTTTTAACTGTCACCATTTGTAAACTCATCACTTACTTAGTACAAACTAAGAAATTAGCATGCTGTCAAATTAAAACATTTTGTACAACATGCGCATGAAACCAGAAAAACAAAAGGAAAAACAAACCATTAAACTTTAATTGTTTGATTCTAAATACTAAATACACAGAAGCATGAAACGATGTACTAAATTCTAAATCGATACTTTAGAGTATTTATTAATCAGCTTTTTTCAAAGACAAAACACATTGCTTTGCTGTTGGTCGTTCCGTTGGATTTCTAACCCAACACTTCAACATTAACTTCTGCAATGGGCGTGAAAGCTCCAATCCAGCAACGTCGGGCTTATGATCACCATTTCCAATATGCTTCTTCAATTGATGAGCATTATAATCATCAAAAGCCTCTTCACCGCTAAATATTTCAAACATGACGAGACCAAACGAATACACGTCTGCAAACATCATTCCTTTTGTGTCAAGAAATTCACCACGTAGAACTTCGGGTGCCGAATAGCGTGGAGTGCCAACCTCTTTCACCAGATCTTCCGCCCTGGCAGAGCGCGATGAGTCAGCGTAGTTTTTCATCTTGCTCAATCCAAAATCAGTGATTTTCACTTCGTGTTTGTCTATGTCGTCACCAACGTTGATCAATACGTTAGTCGGCTTCATGTCGCAATGTGCAACATTCTCTGAATGCAGGTAAACCAAACCATCAGCAATTTCCATCGCGATGAACTTCTGATCCTTAACGCTGAATTGGTGCTGTTCAATGTGCAGTTTGTCGTATAGACTTCCTTCCATGAACTCCATTACGATGCACAGATTTGGTGTTGTGATACATGCGCCGTAGAAAGTAATGATATTCTTGTGCTGCAGTTTACAGAAGACTCGAACTTCTTCTTCGAACTGAGACAACTTCCTCTGACTTACACGCTGGACGCGTAACTTCTTAACGGCAACTTCTTTACCCTTCAGTTTGGCGTGGTGAACATCACCAAAACCACCATGTCCAATTATCTTTCCAATTTGTAGGTCATTGAACTGAATAACCGGACCTTCGTACCACTCGAAGGGGCTTCTAACAGGAGCCAGCTCGTAGTTTCTCGATAACTCCATGCGATTGAACATCTCTGTCAAACGCTGTTGCAGCAATTCATCGAGATCACCTGCTGTGAATGGTGGGTGAAACTCTTCATTCTAGATTGAATATGAAAACAAGTTAGAATTGATCATACTCGTCTTTAATAATAATAATAATTTATTTTTATAATAGCGCCAATAAACAATAAATTCTTCTCACAGCACTTTACAGAATGATGGGATACAGTAACAATTTGTATATAACTATTAAATAATTTTTATTATTTTTTTATTAAAAAAAAAAATTTTGACAGCACGCTTGAGTAAATAAGTCTGTTTCAATTAATAGTAATTGGGTAGACCAACATTTCGATGTCTTCAATTATAATGAATTTGATTATTGTAGAAAATCGTTTTTCGAATAAAATGTTTGGTAATTATATACAGTAAATTCCAAACGTAAGTGATGCTAACTAATAACAAAAACTACAACAAAAAAGCAGTAGCATCATCAGCAACAGACACAATAATTAATAATAAAAATAATAATTACAGTATATGGTAATTAAAAATACAATCGTCTCTCCGGAGGTGAAATTCCTTATTAGGTATATAGGAATCAAATGCAATCAGGCACTAACATTACCACACAATCATGACAGAAAAAAACATATAAAGTATTTCTTGTATACGTACTGGGTTATTCACCATGTGATCGTAAGCATTCTGCATATAACCGGTTTCAGTTTTCTTCGATGATACCGGCATGCTACCAAAAGGTTGATTAGCTCTACCTAGTTTTCTATTCATGGCGTTATCAGCATAAAGCTTTGGTTCTGTTTTCACAGTGCCTTGCGTCTTCTTACTATCACTACTCATGACTGTTTTGGAGTCTTTAGATAGCGACATACTTCCGCGTTTCATTCCAACTCTACCAAGACTACGGTTGTAGGCATTATCAACGTATGTGTTGGTATTTTCTGAACCTTTGGAGACAGACATGCTACCGAGTTTCATCCCAACTCTACCCAAGCTTCGGTTGTAAGAGTTGTCAACGTAGGTTTTTGTAGATGCTGAACTTGAAACACTACCAGAGCTACTTGAGTCTCTCGAGACGGGCATGCTTCCGCGTTCCATGCCAACTCTCCCCAAGTTACGATTGTAAGAATTGTCGACGTAGGTATTGCATGCAGAACTTGAAGTACTGCCAGAGCTACTTGAGCCTTTTGAGATTGGCATGCTTCCACGTTCCATGCCAACTCTACCGACGCTACGGTTGTAAGAATTGTCGACGTAGGTATTAGTGGTCCCAGAACTACTAGCATATCCACTACTTCCACCACCATATGATCTACTTCCACCACCACCACTTGAGCTTCCTCCGCCACTAGATCGTGATACCGGAGCACTGCCCATGGCCATACCAACCCTTCCTAGACTTTGGTTATAAGAATTGTTAGCGTACGATGTTCCGCGAGGCATTTTGATGCAGAAGTTTGACTACAACTTGGAACAGAAGAATCAGATTACCTGCAATTATAGACATAGAAAATAAAATCACAATTGTTTAGTGTAGACACTACCTACGTAAATACAGTAAGTTGAAATAACTATACGGGTATTGTGTCTGAGCACTACCTGATTCCATTTCTAATCATTCACCTGCTACAAGTACTCATTTGTAAATCTGAATGCAGAAACAACATATATATATATATATATATATATATATATATATATATACATATATAGATGTGTATAAGAGACAGCTATCACTGTGCGCACAAATGTCATTTTGGCACAGTGGAGATGTGTATAAGAGACAGTATATATATTGTGGTAAATAAAACTATCTCCTTAAAATTTGTGTTGGTGCTTTGGCTGAGCAACTTTGGAAGTATCATAGACGATAAACACTCCGGTATCGAGGCAACAAATCAGGAAGTTTTAAAACAGAGATTTGAAAATCTAATTCAAAATTTCAATTCTCTTCAGATCAATTCAATAAACTATCATTATCCCACATGTGATGGGAGTATTCATTGGGCCATTTAACAATAAAATATTCCAACAAAATTATTTACCGTAGGCATAAAATACAAAAATACAGTACTTCTTATTTAATATCGAGATACATCGATAAGTCTAAAAATGTGAGACGATTAGTTTTCAATCAACCACTGTTTTTTTTTAAAAATTGTTGTAAAATTAATGTGTAGAGTCAATAATTGAATAATTAAAAAAATAAAATAAAACACTGACCGACATGATATATTCCTGTGGTTAAACCCAATTGATTTTAACAACTATAGATACACCACTGTGCCAAAATGACATTTGTGCGCACAGTGATAGAATGTGTGTGCGCACTGAGCAATGGAGATCATTTGGTATCCGGTTCGCGATTTTTTTTTCCGTACGAAACATTTGCATGAAACTTCACTCGGACCATCTCGGATTGACTCGAGTGAGTACGATATGAGGAACAAGAGCAGACACTTCGCAATGTCGTGACGCTCGAGTTTTACTATTATTGCTCTTTCTATGTTTACCTACGGTAGGCCTATGAAATTTCACGGACTTATGTGTGTACGTCACTGTGTAACTAACTGTGGCCTTCTTGGATGTTATTAAATGTTAGTATATTATCTACAACAACAACAGCTAGTACCTCCTGTTATAAAGTGTAGAAGGTACAGTTATACCAAAGGCTAGAGAGAAAGTGGATATACTATAGGCCTAATAATACAGGCTGAGGTCTTACCTAGGCCCCCTTAAACTAGGCCTAGGGTCATAGGCTGACACAACAGTCACGCTTCACATACTGACATGGACTGAAATTTTTGGGGAAAAAATGGGACAAAATTGAAGCATGAAATGAAAAATAGAGCGCATAAAAGAAATATTAAATAAATAATATACCATTCCGGCGTTATTGAACTTGTCCAAACTATCATTGCGTAATTAATGATAGAATTCTATAGAACTTTATATAGAGTTCTATGTAACTCTATAGAGGCAAAAAAATTCTATAGAAATGTTTTATAGAGTTTAATTAAACATTAAATTAAATGTTAAAAACAGCAAATAATTAGCCTTACAACACATTTTAAAATTGAAATGAAAAATGAATTTAATGCACATATTTGTAACAAATACTTAATCTTACAAAATACTTAACCACAAACCACCATTGTGACCATTTTAAAGTTACTGTTGTGTAACTTAAAACCTACTTTAATCATTCCAGATGGTAGAGATAGACATCGTTTTCAATAACCAGACAATGGATCAGGCCGTG
>NW_022720748.1:16927-17907 GCF_011630105.1 Anneissia japonica | reverse complement strand
ATGATTAATTACAGAAGGTTTCATACAAATACATTTAATAAGAATTATAACTGGTCTTAAATTGTTTCCCCTCCCCTCTATTAAACATGGTACATTCCACAACTGGGTGGTAAAATTTGAAAGCTAACAGAACGGTCTTCATCGACATCTCTCTCGCTCGCTGCTCCCTTTGTTGTTGTGGTGTCCTCCTTTTGTTCAGTAATAATTGGAGTAATAATCGCAAACTGATATTTTATTGAAATGGTTAATACCTGTAGCAATGTCATGTACTAGTTAAATGGATTGAATAAGGATTTTGGACGTTCTTCTGCTATTAAAAACTTAGCCTAGCCTAGGATAGCCGCTAGGCCTAGGGGGGGGGGATCATTTCGGTCGCGCTTTGTTTCGGTCGCACTTCGTTTCGGTCGCGGTTTATTTCGAACAAATATATGGAGCGCCGAAGGAGTTGCGAAAACGAAAAATTTAATATGGGCCCTATATATTTTAGTTCGTGAATCGGTTTATCATAAGTATTATTGTTTTGCTATCTTTCCACTAACAAAATATCTTTCTGCTATATTCTCTTTCTTCCATTTACGGTGATATATTCATGATTGCAACATGATCTTGTAATTGAAACAATGGAATTTAGTATGCTTCATGCTATTCTTTTTGTTGCGTTTTCATATACTATACTTTAATAAATGGTCAATAAAATGTATCTTTGATTTTAATTGAATTGAATATTGTTACCATCTGAAATCTATTTCATAATTTAGTTAAAACAATAATCATTCAATATTTAAACTGATCATTTTATACAATAAATATATTTAATTTGTTTGCAGCTTCCAGATTTTGGTTAAAACATACCAAGAGAATTGAAGGAAACACGAAGAAATAAACGAATAATACGCACATTATCATTCACTTGAAATCTTTAATACCCCTGCGCAGTTCATAAATATGAATATATATTTATATATGATTTTATCATATTG